>NW_015113331.1:22430-43097 GCF_001443285.1 Poecilia latipinna | reverse complement strand
CTGAATATAAAAACCTGAGAGTCTTCAGACATGTTTGGCAATAAAACATTTTCTTAAACATTTTCTTTTGAAAATGTAAAGATATTTGCAGTTGCCCAGGGCGGCATCAAAAATGGGTGGGGCACCCTTGAAAATACAATTAATTTTATCCTTCAATTGTCCCCTTTCATGTGTATTGAAGTAAGTTTCTCTTAGTTTACATGACCTAATTGTTTATATTTTGATTAATGGTGATGAATCACAGAGCTAGAGATTAATTAATCTGATTATTTGCTTTAATTTTTTGATATCAGTAGTTATAGCCAAACAGCATCTCTGGTTCTGTCCGATTTGAGGAGCTCAGGTTAAAACGGGTTTCTGATGTTTCCCAGGAGAGACCGCCGTTCATCCCAGAAGGAGCTCTGAACCGGAGGAAAGCCATGGAGGTCGACACACCCAAACGCAAACTGGTACGTAAACGTTACAGCGACACGCTCACCTGGAGAAGCAGCTTACAGTTCATACTGTCCTTATCTTCTCCCTTTACACTTGAGTTACTCAGATGCTTATTAAACTCAGAGCTGGATGCTTGGGCTGAATATTTGTAATTTTTTAACTTTTTTTATCTGGCTCCTTTGTTTTCCTCCTAAGGTTTTTTGTTCTGAGAATTTTAGTCTGAGCCATTTAACAGGAAATATCTCATATTATCATAAAATGAGTTGCAAACACATCAGCAGCTTTGCAGCTTAAAAAACAGGTCCATTTACTTCACCTATCAACATGCTTAAAAATGGCATTCACTGCTAGTTAAAAATATTTGCATTTTTAAGCAATAAATGAATAAAATGTCATAAAAATAATATTTAAACATGATTAAAAAATAAGTTATTTGTCCTTCTATAATTTCTATTTGACTGCAGAAATAAATGTGGGACAACAGATTAATCTGAAATAAACGATAACCTGTGAGTGTTCAGTTTTTACCCTGAAGTCAAGTTTATTTTTGCTTCATTTTTCTTCATTATAGAAAATTTGAGCATAATAATAATAAAAAATAAAGCTGCATTTGTTCATGAATTATCTTTATAATTCTGCATAGATTCACCAACCAGCTGTCTGCTGCTCTCAGATTAAAAATAACATCCCTGAAAGTTCCTACAAATCATGAATTATTACAGATTAAACAGCAAAAATTTGGTTGTTATGCAACAGAAGGAATTTCAGTCTGTCTGATGGAGCTTTTCGGGTGAAAAATTATGAAAATATTGTGATTTATAAGCAGATTTATTAAGCGGATCTTAAACTTCTCATGTTTAAGGAGAGAGACCTGGAGATGGAGCTCGGTGACGATTACGTTCTGGACCTGCAGAGTAAGAAAACTTTCACTTCTGATAAACTTAGAGGTGGCAGCCGTTTTTTTTCTTATGTGTTACTGATTATTCTAATTATTTTGAAGAATATTGGGATCTGATGAACGAGGATGAGAAGCACGATAAGATCCCTGAAGTGTGGGAAGGCCACAACGTTGCCGATTACATCGACCCCGACATCATGAGGGTAAGTCTCTAAAAACGTTCGTTAGTTCATCCTCTTTCTGGTGGTTATTGTTATTTAATTCTTGGACTTACACCTGGGATACACAATTCTCACTCTGTTTAGGCATTGACAGCAGCTTAAGTTCAGATTTTTACTTGATTCTTTGTCAGGTCAGACTTTAAAACCCAAACTGGACTCATATTTCTAACTATGTCGACGGAGAATGATCAAATTTCTGTTTTGCTTTGCAGAAACTGGAGGAGCTGGAGAAGGAGGAGGAGCTGAAGGAGCGAGCCGGGGAGTACGAGTCGGACGAGGAGAGCGAAGACGAGGAGATGCAGGAGATCCGCTCCCTGGCCAAGCAGATCCGGGAGAAGAAGCAGCTCCTGGTGCTGGAGTCCAAGGAAAAGGACGTCCACGGGCCGCGCATGCCCAGGACCGCCACCAAGGTGGGAGGAGGGTCTCCATGGCAACGACTGCTGCTACCTGGGACGAGAGACGCTTTGTGTCTTGGAAATATTTACATAACTCGTATGTTTGTTTTTATTTCTGCAAAGGTTGAAAAGAAGAAGCTGGAGAAGGAGATGAGTAACCTCGGTCTGGACATGAGCGACAAGAATGATGTAAGTTCTTCATTCAAAAACATGAATAATAAATGATAAAACTAAGTTATTTAATTATTGTTTACGCAGGAATTAAAAATTAAAACAACTGCTTAAAAAAAGAACTGCAAACGAATCCGAAATAATAGAAAAAATTCTTACTCTGTTCAAAAGGGGAAAGGAAATTATGCTTAAGTAAAAATATTACATCCTGCAGTTTAAAATGATAGTAGATATGTTTTTTTTATTATTTATTGCTCTAATAAATACTCAAAAAGCTTGTTTAAAATAAATTTTAGGTTATTTTCGTACCCTGAAAAATGTAGAAAAATCCAACTTTTGCTTTTTCTATATTCAGCAAGAATAAATAAATAAATAAGTGGTATCCAAGCTATTAGGAATTTATCTGGATTTTTTGCCTTTAATAAATGAAGTGAAATTAAAAGTTGGATTTTTCTGGATTTTTTTCAGTGTGAATTTATGCTGGAGCAACTAAAATATGGATTTGTTTTGAGGCTTTTTACTCTTCTTTACCATCACATTAAACCTTTTTTTTTACTTTAAGTTTTGTATAAATGCACATTGAAAATTTCCCACATACTTAAAAAATTTATCTAAAATTGTGAAAACAAGGGAAAAAAACAGAACAAAGCACAGCACTTAGTACATGTACAGCTTTTAAACAAACTTAATTTGACGTAGAATTATAATTTTTCATTGCTTATTGTTGCTTATTTTATTGTTCATGCTGATGACGAACATGTTTGAGCAATTTTAAATATTTTTTTTTTTGTATTTTCAGAGCCACTACGCTCTGCAGGCCCGGCGCTCACGAAGCGTCACGAGGAAACGCAAACGTGAAGCTTCGGCACCTCCGACCTCCAGAACCCGCAGCCAGAGCGCTTCCCGTCCTCCACGAGACCAGTCGGGTTTACGGGACGTCAAGGTGCGTGACGATGCGTTTTTTTTACCTCATCATTTATCAGCTTTTTGTTTTATCTGAAAATTAAAACTGACTGCTGGCGTTGTGTCGGGTGTTTTCTAGATGGTGAAGAAGGCGAAGAAGATGATGAAGAACTCCCAGAGAGACATGAACCGCCAGGCCCGGAAGGGAGAGTCCGACAGACACGTGTTCGACCTCAAACCCAAACACCTGCTGTCCGGAAAGAGGAAGTCGGGCACCAAAGATCGCAGATAAAAAACAGATTTTTCTGGACTGAAAAAACAACCCAACTATATTTTTAGTATGGAAACAGAGACTCAGAAACAGAAATGAAATGATCAGAGTTAGACACTGATTTCAGATATTATTGAGTTGCTGAATAACCTCTCGGCTTGTGTGTGGCTCGCTGCTCTTTGGATAAAGCGATGATGTTTTCTGTACCGTCTTCTCTTGTTAAATACTCCGTAACAAGGAAGCCAAATAAACAAATACCTGAACGAAGCCATGTTTAGGATTCATACTTCTGCACACATGAACTAAAACAGCTCAAAACTGATCCTCAGTGTAAACTAATGTCACCTCACACCTCACCACTGACTCACTACCTTAGTGCTGCTTTTTCTTTAGAGGAAACCTGACTGCTGCTCTCTGAATGATGACATTATCTGACATTTCCTTCTGTAAATAACCCTTGTCATACACATTTCTTTATTCTTCTCAATAGTATTTCAAATTTGATTTAAAAATGTTTTGTTGTTGACAGTTTGTGCAAATTTTGGAACCTGTTACTTGTTTAATTTCTTGCTTTACTTAGTCAAATTCTTTATGTACAGGCGCTCGTTTGTGCCACCTAAAGAAAAGGATAGTTTCACTATATTTGATGTATTTTTTAAAGTCATGAGATACAAAGTTGTAATTATCACTTTGTAGATCTCAGTTTAATCTCATAAGACTTTGAATTGTAAAATCATGGAATTTAATTATAATTGGGATTTTAAAATGCAAAACTGTGAATAATTTTTCACTTTTTATATTATAATTATGACTTTCAATCAAAATAATATTGTCTTTGTAACAATTAATTACTTTAGCCAGGGCCGTATTTACAAGGATGTGGGCCCTGGGGCTAAAGCCAGTTTCGGTCCGCTATCCTTTTCAGTTAATGGATTGGTTAAGAATGATGCATGTTAGGTTTAATTCATCCACTAGCCAATGACTCAACCTTTTTCCCAAAGAAATGCACTATAACTTAATTTTTCAAATACTTGAATATTGTTTATATTTGTAAAAATCACAAAATAATACAATTCACCTATTTTTGACCCTATGAGTTTTATATAAATTACTATGTTTGCAAAACATAGGTTTGATATGTTCCCTAGCCAATAACGCCATGTTGTTGCCAAAGAAATGTACTTTAGCTGTATAATTTTTCAAATACTTGAATATTGTTTGTATTTGTAAAACAACAAAAAATGTTAATGCAACTCACCGACTTTTGATCCTATGAGTTTTACATAAAGTACAATGTTTGCGATTATAAAAAAAAAAAAAAAAAAAATATTAAAAATAGATAAATCCTTTGGGGTGCCCTCCAAAAATTGGAGCCCTGGGCTACTGCCCTAGTAAGAATTATAATTATCAAGAATTTATTTCAGGAGTATTTATTTCCGTATATTCATTTTGGGGATTCTAAAAATATATATTTGTTCTTGCTGTGTATTTATACATAAATGCTCAGCAGGGACTAAGTGTATTCTTGAAGAACATTGCCGTTATCTGATTTAAATGTTCGTGCTTTAATTGTGAAAAGCTTCGGGCCGGAATTGGCTTCGTTATCGTTTCTCACGTACTTGTAACGGTTCTATGAAGCTGTCAACACGGATTTAAACCGCAAACCTTTTGCGCAAATAAAAACAATGACAAACGGAACAAAAACAGGAACCACACCCCGGAACAAAAAGCAGCATTAGCGGACTTTCCGGTAAGTTTGCTGCCGTGTTTTGACCGGTCGTCTTTTTCCGTTAGCCTATTAGCTGCTAATAGGGGGAGGATAACGTTAGCTTGACTTAACGTGTTAAGAGTCCAGAGAAATGGCTCTGTTTTTAACTTAAGCTGCGTCTTAAACGTATCTTATTTTACACTAACGTGACAGATTTTCAGCATTTAGTGTGTTAACGTTGCGTTTTTATTTTTGTTACGTGAACAAAAGGAGCCGAGCAGACTGTCTGATAATCCAGACAAAGGTGTTTTATTCTGCTGGAGAAAAGAGGAGCAGTGTCTGCTGGAAAACTGGAGACAGAAGGACAGATGTTTTATTTCTGAGTGTCCTCAGACCTTCTGGTAGTTCAAGGGCAAATAAAATGCATCGAGTCGGCTGGGTTTAGATTTAAATCTGCCATCAACATCCTTAGACTTTCCCCAGAAATGAAAGACAATAAAGGGCGTGTTGATCAATCTTTGACTAATCATCCTGAACATCCACCCAGCTTATTCTTACAAAAAAGGTTGTCCATTAAAAAAGAGCTTTATTGATTATTTCTTGTCATATAAAAGCTAAAATAAGAAGGCAGTTCCAACAATTTTATGTAAAAATATGAATAATAATAATGTTATTTTGAGACAATTTTTAAGTAATATAATGTAAACACAAAAAATTACCAAGTATTTTTGGTTTAGTTTATATTGGAAATATCTTAATATGATGTTGAAATAAGACAAATAAACTTACAAGTTACTTGTCAGAAGGATTTAGAAGCTTGTTTAGAGTCAATAATTATTTAAAGTTGATGAAAAACTACTAATTCCACTGGTAGATTATTTCACTTTTAACATGACATTTTTATCATGTTACAAAGTGAAATAATCTTCCAAAAGAACCAGAACTCTTTCATTAATATTAAGGAATTATTGGCTCAAAACAAGATTCCTGAAAAGTTACCTATAACAAGAGTTGAGTAGTAACTAGTTACATTTGCTCTGTTATATTTACTTGAGTTTTTTTTAAATGTATGTTTCCTATGCTGTACTTTCTTCAGGTCCTTAAAATACCAAAATTTCCACTTAATTTTATATTTTAGTCCGTCTGATGTAATTTTTAAGTATTAATTGATTGATGATAAATCAATCATCAATCAATTAATGTAAGAACTAAGATTTCAGATGTGCTGTAATCCATTAAAAAAAGAATAAATATTATCATAATTGCATTTTTTCCCATTTGAAGAGCAGAAAGTTGACATAAAGAAATGCATCTGCAGATATTTTTTGTGTTTCGGTCTCATCATGATATTTCTGCTTTGTCATTTAGTCTCTTTTGTTTCTACCTTATGCTTCCCACTGACTAAATACGCTCTCCAATCCTGTTTTCACGCTCCATTCATCTCGCCGGTTAACACCTTCACACCAGCCAGGCTGCCAAGTCCAATCCGCCTCTCCGCGTTCCTTCAGAGCGCCGAACGTCAGAGGGACGCCAGCCATGCCGGTGGAGAGCAGCAGCAGCTCCGGCTCCCGCCAAACCAAGCAGAAGAGGAAGTCCCACAGCCTGTCCATCCGCCGGACCAACAGCACGGAGCAGGACCGCTCGGGCCTGCAGAGGGAGCTGCTGGAGGGGCAGGTGATCACGCCTCAGAAACGACCTGCTGTTCCTGTTTAAATGTCAAACTGCTGTTAGCCCGCCGTCCTGCTGGCTGCACCCGTAAGCCTAAGCCAATTAGCTTGTAATACAGCCGTTTAGAGGACATTATTGCTGGCTTAAGCATGCTGCAATTACTGCATTATTGATGTAAGGTTATTTTCATTTAGCTGGGAACAGCTGGATTAGGAGAATCACTTGGATAGAGGCTGGTTTTGCTTCAGTTTGACAGGAATTAAAGCTGTTGGATGCAGAATAAATCAGATTTATCTATATTTACCTTCACAACACAGTAAAGCAATGAAGCAGAAAGAGTCATACTAGTGTTGAAAAGGAAGAGTAACTTCTATGTGAATTTGTTTGATGCATTTATTTGTCAGCTGTTTTCTTTTATTAGGCAGGAACGTTGTTTTATTTAAACTGGGATTAAAAACTAATATTTAAGTTTAACTGGAGCATTTTATTAAACTTGATGACCAGGTCAGTTGCAACCAGCAATAAATGAATCACATTATTGATGTGATTAAAACGCTCAATTAAAACGAACGCAGTAATTTCCATTTGTATGATTTATTGTTTTTTCTTTTTTCTTCTAAATGCTGGATGATTAAAGTCTTCAGTCTGGTGCTTTGGTCTCAACTAGCTCTTATTTTGAAGGACAGTTTAGTTTACAGAGACTTTATGATTCATTTTTTGTTGTTTTATTTATTTTGGAAATTTAAAATGTCTTCCAGTTCCAGCGTTAGTTCATTAGAATCTAAAGTTCATTAATCTTTGAGAATGTGCTCTTGCCTCATTCTGTCATTATCATTACATACTATTAGAAAACTCTCTCAAAATAACAATCACTTGATTGGTTTATCATTCTATTGATTGATTTTCTAGTGACACAATCATTTAGATTAATAAAGAAATGAACAAATTACAAAAATATTTGCCTTGAAGAGGCACATCTCTCCAACTTTCATAGTTTTTTTAAAGCATTTTATGAAGATGGTGTTGGTATTTGACCTGTTAATTATCAATCAGAGTCAATCATGCTGATCGATCAGGGTTTTGATAAAGTTTATTTTGGAGTGAAATTAGCTGAATCATTGAATTAGTTTTGTTTTTCCAAACCAAAGGCAGGCCCGCTCTGTTTGTCATTCTGAATATTTTACTAAACGTTTGTTTAGTGTAATATCCGTCTTACTGGTTTAATGGGAAACCTGAACAAGAGGCTGCAGTTGTCTTTATTTTAATGGCTTCCAGTTATTTACCAGCGGGAGGTTAAAACTGAACACCTGATATTATTTTAGCTTTGAATAAACATATTTCTGTGGGTTTTTTGTATGACAGAGACATAATGTCAGATTGTGGAGACACAGGAGGTGAATATTTTGGGATCTGAACCCCTGTAAGCGTTTGTTGTGATCTTTTCCTCTCGACTTTATGTTTTCACTCTGGTCCCTTCTGGTTTCAGTCCTGTGATAATCTGGACTCCTTCGGGAGAATGGAGGTAAGTTGCAGTAGCCAACAGCCCTGGTAGTTTAGGGCTGAGAGTAGGTGTTGTGTGTCTGAAATGATTCAGGTAGTTGTTTAGTAAGTAGTTTTGGTAAATCCAGCTCTCGGATGTTGGTGTTTAAAAGGGGAAATTAGGAGAAAATTTCTCTTTCAGTAACTTTTTCTCATGATCTTCTGCTCGTATTTAATGATCTCATTTATTTGATCCACCTGCTTTCTGCAATCAGCTGGCGTTTCAGATTCACAGATCAACAATTCTCCGATATGGACAACCTCGTACACACAGTGACACCAACTGGCCAACTCTAGAATTACAACTGAAAATAACATGAAGGTGTTTGGCCTGATATTGAAAGCAACTGATTTGAAAAAATAATTATTTTGTCTGATTTTATTTTTTGTTACTTGTATGAATTTTTATTTCCTCATAACTTTATATTTTGGTCCATCTGAAGATGTAATTTTTAAATTTTAAGTGATTGATAATTTGATCAGTTACTCAGTATTTGAGTAAACTTTTCACAAAATGTTTTTTTATTCTTACTTGAGTAACTTTTTATATTCATTTGAGTAAAAATATGTTGAAGTAATGCTACTCTTGAGTACAATTTTTGGGTATTCTGTCCACCTCTCCATATTATAGATAAATAGATATATTTTAGCAGGCAGTGTATTTTGATTTGTGGCAAAGGATAAAAGCAGCATCACCTTTTCTTTTTCTAGTTTGCAACCAAACATTTAAATTAAGTGTTTGTAATTGTTAATACTCTCACTAGTTATCGGATTAGTCCTGGTAAGGAGCTTTCTTGTTTCTCCACTGTTTATAAATATTTCCACTATCCTCCTTTTGAAAATAATGATCTTTGTTCTTAATTATTTACGTTAAATATAGGGAGTTTTATATTGCCTTTTTTAAATGATCATAACTAAAAAATAAATAAAATTTAGTGAATACAGGGCTTGAGAAATCAGCTTTGCTTTCTTTTGTAAATTATTCTCATCATCATATCTCATTTGATAGCACGCCGCCGCGCCGTGATCCCTGCCACGCCTTTCATTTCTGCCCAGAGTTTGTGCCGTGGCACTGAGCTCTCCGCCGTCGGCTTCAGGCCCGTCACACTCGACTGGTTTTCTTTGAAAAACGTTGCAGCGAGAATCAGTTCAGCTGAAACAAAGAGATCTGCTCTCTGCTTCTCCACGGAAATGCAGCTGTGTTGTTCCTGCTGAGCTGCAGCTGTAAACGACGCAGGATTTAATCTGATTTAAGCTGCTAAAACAGATTGAGGGATAATTCATGTTAAAGAGGAAAAGATAAATCTGTGTTTGGATAGAGGTGAAAACTGGCAGAGACACTGAGAGAAACTACTTTTACATCAGACTCATAAAACATTTTTAAAGCATGAGCTCATAATGGCTGTGAACCAGCAAGTCTAAGCTTGATTTGATTTTATATTCTGCGAAGGAAACAAATCTGCTCTGTTCATTTGGATTTCCTTCCTTTCCAGACACCAGAATTTGTTTTACATTAACATTATTTCTTCTTGGTTTTTAATGCCAGTCAGCAGGTGTTTGATTCATTTTGGAGGTTTTATGGACATGTTTGAAATTGAGCTGCAAACTGCTGCAAATTTAAACGTTTTGCACAACTTTTAAATAATTTTTACAACCAGTCTTGCAATGCAGTTGAAGCCATATGTTTACATACCGGACACATTTTTTTCAGACCAAACTTCTCTCATTTTAGGTCAATTAGACTCACCACAATTATCTCTATTTGTTAAATGCCAGAAAACTTAGCAAGAAAGTTTTTTAAAATTTCTTTTTGAATTCTGAAGTTTACAATATGAGGGATAATTCTCTTTCAACTGGATAACTGGGTCGAACCTTTTGGGTTCACCCAGTTTTCTGGGATTTAGAAAATAGAAATAATTTTAGTGATTCTAAACGACCTAAAAACAAGAGATGCTTGTCTGATTTAACTTCAGACAGTGACAGTATTTGGTTCCAGTTGTACTCATATTAGCATTTCTTTCGTCTTGCAGGACTCCAAGCTGCCTCTGTCCCTGAGGACTAACCTGTTGGATCTGTTCAGTCAGATCGAGAGAGAGTTCGAAAACCTCTACCTGGAAAATATCGAACGTAAGTTTTCCAAAACTGGTGGAAGATTTTTGTCTGATTGAAATATTTGCTAAGTTTTTTTCCTAATATTTTAGTTGTAGATTTTGGCTCTAAAAGTCTCCAAGCAGCTTCTAAATCTGTTATGTAACTCAAAATCAGTGGGACGGTTTATTCAGAAGAAGCTCTAGTTGCTGATGGTAGCTTAGGTTCTGATCAAATTATCAATTTATTATCAATCCTCTTCAATAAAAATAATTATTTAGCAACAAAATGAACAGCTCTCCAATGCAGAGGTTTAAAATTTATCTTGATATAAGCTTCATTTGAAATCCAACTTCAAATGTAATGAAAATGATACCATGTAATGCAGGTAAGCTAATGACTGCTGATAACTGCTCAACAGAATAAATCTGAGCTTTGCCTTCAAGCTAGCTTCACGGAAAGTAATCATTGTGGGACTTTTTCTTATTTCTCCTGCTGCAGTTTTATAGTTCCAGTTGTTTGAAAATCATTTCTATGAACAACTTGAAGGTTTGTTAGATGGAAAAGCTTCACACTCTTGTTTTTTTAAGGTTATTTTTTAATTAGCTGAAATTAAATGTTTTAGATTTGACCTTACTTGTCCAGAGCTTTTCTACATAGATTCTTAATCACTTCATCACTCATATCTATTTGTGGCCTGGTGCAAACACCAAAACTTTCCAAGACCTCCTGCTGTAGCCACTAAAACTGCTAACCGAAGCATCCTGTGACTTTCAGTCCGCAGAGAAATCGAGTCCCTGAACGATCGCTTGGCTGCAGACGGACAGGCGGTCGAAGGAACAGATTTAGCAAAAGGAGCTCTGAAAACAAAAGGTGAGTCATTTTATCAGACATATTTAAATGAACGCACAAAACCTTTCATTTTATCCCCATTTTATAACAAACTGGGCTAAGCCTTCCCTGTTTAAGATCATTTTTGTTTGCTGGATGCAATAACAATTATACACTAATTTTCTCTTCAATATCGCAGTTTAGTTTAGGTTTGTGTTTTGCATTGACCTGTGGAAGATGAGAAGAATCTCCTCTGATTTATCTGTTTTAATGCGCAGCGAGCCACAGCACCAGCCAGCTGTCTCAGAAACTGAAGACAACCTACAAGGCGTCCACAAGCAAGGTACAGACTTCAGCATCAATGGATTTCATTTTTCATTTCCTGTTATTGTTCTGTTAACAGAAAAAGTAAGGTTAAATAAGATGTTAAAATATTTAACTTAGATATGGGTAGAAGAGAACTGTGAGCCAAATATGATGTGTGAATGTTAAAGAGTGGAACTGCTGTCTTTTCACCCTTTCTTCACTCATAGCCGCGTTCAAATTCTTGCCATGCCAGAGTAGTAGGCGGATCCCGCAACTTCAACGTAACCAGTTGGGAGTTGTGGGGTGGAGACTCATGGGTAACTTGTAAAATTTCTCCCCCCTTGTGTGCCAATATGCATGAACAGCCCAGCCAGGGGGTCGACACTTCCTCCCCACGAGACTTGGTCATTCAAATGTAGGAGTTTGAGCTTTTCTCTCAGTTTCTGCGTGAGATAAAACTCCTCTTATCTCACTAACAGGCTTGTTTTCAGTTGCATCTCTTTGGCTTTGATTTAGCTTCTTTTTGGCATTCACATAATGGTACACTGTGGAGACGTCTTTAGCATAAAGCTAAATAACAGCATAAAGCAGCTGTTATTTACAAACGCTTTTTACGCCAAAAGTAGGAGATTCACCCAGAAGGGGGATTCAGATGCTGTTGCTCCGTTGTAATCCAGTGTGCAGTCTGCTCAGCCCGCATTGTTTTCTCTTTTTGAAGAGTTTTTAAAGAGTTACAACCACCGGATAGAAAGTTTTGTCGCTAGGATGAGGTGTTCTTTTTTTTATTTTATTTTTATGTCCGTATCTAAATTAGTTTATTTTGCAAAACTGCAATGGAAACACTTTGTTTGTATCACATTATCAACAACTGGATGTTTCTACTGGTGGAAACCACAAAGAAGATGACAGGAAGTGTTTGATGAAGTACAAACTTATCCACATGATTTTTATTGTTTCTTATTTAATAGAAACACAACAGTTGTGAAATTACATGTTTTTTTTTTTACCTTAGTGGAATATTGACTGTGTTTTCCGCTCATATGTAATGAAAACTCAGATACCGTGTGGTTTGACTCAGCCACAGAACATGACAGGTTTGGGGTCAGGAAAAGGGCAGCTAGCACCTCTGCAGACCACACACATCCTGGACATACTCTGTTTATACTGTTACCTTCCTACAGAGACAACCCTAAAACAACACTAGAGCTGTTTTAAAATACTCTCTGTGTGCCATATGTTTCAAAAACGCATCCTGGTAACTGAAGAGAGAACACAGGTATCAGGGAAAAGCAGTCGGATCCATCCAGAGTGCAGCTGACAGCTCTGCAGCTCAGCCACGTTCTGTGCATCCTCACTCACTCAGCTCCCCTCAGAAAATTCCCCAGACCGTGCAGGGACCGCTTACATCTTGTCTGGATCCGTTTATTTTCCGACAGACTTCACGTTTTGCTTAGCGCTCTGCATTTGGGTTTGAATCGGAGTTTGGCTGCAGCAGACTGCATACCTCAATCTGCAAAAACTCAACATCTTAAGTATTTTTTTAGTTTCTAGTTCAAATATTTTAGCACATTTGAAATAACCCAAAGCTTACTTAAACATACTGTTTCAGCAGGAAATAGGTGCTTGTTATAAGTCAATAATTTCTTAATTTTGCTGAAAAAGTTCTGGTTCCATTGGCAGATTATTTACTAACACAGGAAAATGTCCTTCTATAAGTTAAATAATCTGCCAATGAAACGAGCACTTTTTCAGAAAAATTAAGGAATTATTAACTTAAAACAAGCTTCTGTTTCTCGTGTACTAAGAAATTTGCACTAGAAACTAGACCAAAAAAAGGTTTTGAGTTTTTGCAGCGCAAACGGTAGCTCACTAACAGCTGGGTGCTTCACACTCACTGCTCACAACTTTACTCTGCAGTGCTAAAGCCATAAACTCCCCTCAGTCCCTGCTGCTGCTGCTTTACTTTAACTGCATCATCATGCATCAGTGTTGAACTGGAATCATTTCTGGATCCATCACAAATAGATGGGAAACCAATAATTTACTTCACTGTCCCATAAAGTCCCTTCGTTTTTCTGCTGCTGGAGTTTTTTTACTCACTAACAATCAGCAGCAGTGTTTTCCATCTGCTTGAGTCATTTGAAGAAATAAATATTTTTAGTGTCTCTGTTAAACAGGAAGACTGAACTTCCTCTCAGATGAGTGATGCCTTTTTTCTCCTCCTTCGTTTCAGTCTGAATTTATTTAGCAGTTTGTGCCCGAAACGCACCAGGACTCCTGTTTGCATCATTCCCATCTTTAATGTAAACGCCTCCATCAAACCTCAATTCAACTGATACATTAATGATAACCTGTTTCTTGTCCCACCAGCTTTCACCCTGTTTTTATTTATCCTTTGAGCTGTTTTGATAAATTTACCTTTTTTATCCACTGATCCAGAATAATTGAACCCATTTATGTTGATTTGATCTTTATGTTGCAGATCTGTTTTTGCTATTAGCTGATGGTTTTTGTTTTCAGCATCAGGTTTGCAGGGTTTATACCTACTCTAGTTTATTTTAAAGCATACAAAAGGTTATTAAATGAGTCAATAAATGGTCTCAGACTAATATGTAATGTAAACTTAAAGCTTCTTAGCCCTGGCGTACTACAAGGACCCTGCAGAGCATCTCCTCCTGACCTGCTTCCTCCCTAAGAACAGGATTCCTGCACAGCTCTGAAAAATAAAATGGGATCAGTTAAAGATTAGCCTAATTAATCAAATAAAGTTAAAGAAAAATAACTATATTTGACTAAAAAGGCACCAATAAAGGCAGAATAAACAGAAAACCAAAAAGTGATGATTCCATTTTAAGAAGCTGCGTTCAGGAACCCTCCCGTTGCGTTTTTGCCGTTCTGTTGTAACGTTGGTGTGGCGTTGGTGTCAGATTGTGTCCAGCTTCAAAGCGACCACGTCCAGAGCGGTTTGCCAGCTGGTGAAGGAGTATGTCGGCCACAGGGACGGCATCTGGGACCTCAGCGCCACGCGCGCCCAGCCTGTGGTGCTCGGCACCGCGTCTGCAGGTACGCGCTGACTGACTCACCTTGTTTTGTTTTGTAAATACAACTTAAATGTTTTTCCTGTTTTATGCTTTTTTCCACAACAGCTTCAATATTTAGCCTTCTTCTGCTTTTTGTCCAATAAAACCTGGATGGATTATTTGTCAGGGATGTGTAAAAAAGCCTCAGGATAAATGAATATTTATGCAAATTAAATTTGAAAACATTTACGCAGTTGAGAAAAAAAAAAACTTTAATTGAACCTGACGATCTCTGTTTACAGGAGAAGTGATTATAGTGTCTAATAATTGTGTTATTGTTGGGTTTTTTCTCCTTTTAGATCATTTGTTTTCCTAACATGTTGGCATTCTTCTTAAAGCCAACATGTTTACCCAAATCCGTATCAAATTCAGACACCTTGTAATATAGATGGTTTAGTTTAACAGTTTAAAAGCTATAAATATGCATCTACAACACAGGATTTCACAATTATTTTTAGTATTTATTTGCAATCAAAAATCAGATTTGTGTTTTGTNACTTTAGAAAATATTGCAAGAAATTTAAAATATTTATTCCTCATGTCCAAAATCTACATAAAGAATAAAAATGGGACTTTTCTTTTGATTTATTTGGCAAAATAATAAAAATAATAATGATAGTAGATTTTATTTGGAATGCATTTTATATCTTTAGATCTAAAAGGACACAAATAAAAACAAACCAATTACAATGGATACACATATATGTAATGTGTCTGTAAAGTTAAACATTTATTTGTCAAGTGTGTGAATTGCAATATGTAGATTTTTCCATCACCATTTAAGAAAAAACACGATCAAAAACAAGAATATTTTGTTAAAATAATTCCTGAGTAGAAGCAGGAGACACTGCCTCCCACAGGTGTTTTGGGTATTTTTGTTCAAAATTTTAAATAAAACTGCAAAGAATTGTTCATTTTAGTTTAATTTCTATGAAAAACCTCAGACTGTTGAATTTATCCTGACAGACCACACTGCCATGCTGTGGAGCATTGAGACCGGAAAGTGCCTCCTCAAGTACCTGGGCCACCAGGGATCAGGTAGCATCCAAGATATTTGATCATAATGTGTTGAAGTGAAGTGGACGGTGTAGAAACAGGAGGTTTCATTGATGTTTGGTCTGTTTTTCCTCAGTTAACTCCATTAAGTTCCACCCCAGTGAACAGATGGCTCTGACTGGTAATCATCCACGCTTCCGTCACTCAGATATTTATTAGATAAAATACTGCAGCTCTGTTTTTACGCTCGTTAAGCCCTCCGTCTCTCCCTGCAGCCTCTGGAGATCAGACGGCTCACATCTGGAGGTACATGGTGCAGCTTCCCACTCCTCAGCCCGTCGCTGACACCACCGTAAGCCTGATCTGCAGCTGTTCGCTCGTCACAGCGACTCCAGCAGATTTTATTTCCGATTCACTCCCCTGTCGTTCCTGCAGACGCCCTGTGAAGACGACGTGGACTCCTCGGATAAAGACGACGCCGACGGCGACGCAGAGGGCCCGAACGACTGCCCTTCAGTCCGCGTACCGACCACAACGCTGCGCAGCCATCAGGGCGTGGTGATCGCTGCCGATTGGCTGGTGGGGGGCAAACAGGTGGTGACGGCCTCCTGGGACCGAGCCGCCAACCTGTACGACGTGGAGACCTCGGAGTTGGTCCACTCGCTCACTGGTAGGATGCTCTGGCGTTAAAGTCGGGTTCGGTTTAAAGAGTACGAGTTATGCAAAATTCTGCATGTTTTGTACTTCTGTTTGGATCTCAACTGCTTCTAAAAACAGACTAAAAAAACCCAAACATCCAGCCAGTTTTAGGCAGTAAGTTAATGTTTTTGGGTGTCTTGAAAACAAGCTGTTTAAAAATTCTCTGGAATGTAGCGTCACAAATCAGCAGCTCAACCCGTTGCCTAGCAACCCCAGTCAAGCTCTGCCCGTTGCCTAGCAACCCATGCTGTTCTCCAGCTGGTTTTCCCACTGTGTATGCACTGTACAGTGGCTGCTGCTGCTTAGATGGTGATTTTAATCTCTTTTTATCAATTGCAATTACTTTGTACTATTTCTTTTTGTATTTCCCTTTGACATCTAGAGGTATAAATAAAATCTATTATTATTATTAGTATTATTATTATTATTATGACTGTTTTGTTGTTTATTTGCCACCCAGAAACCACTTGCTGCATTCTTATTGGTTGTGCAGGAGGCTTTACTAATTCTTTTCAAAGATGTACGGTTGTATAATTTGGTGGTATATGAATGTTGAGTTGGGGTCATGGCCAGCAGCAGCTTCTGTGGATTTAAAGTGACAAGATGTACAAAAACAGATCGAAATAGGCAGAATTGAGCAGACTAAAATCTCATTATATAAGAATGTTTTTATGCAAAAAGAAAAAAAAGTAATGGACATGATTTGTATAAATCTGTCCTGACCTGTTCAAGGAAGCATCTTTACGTCTCAAACACCTGCAATCCTTAGATGTCTCTGTGCTTCAGCACCTGGCTTCAGTGTTCGCTCTTTAGCAGAGCTCTGTAGAGGCCAGTGACGCAGCTTCACCATTTAACTCAAGTGTGTAGGACAAGGGACACCAGAGCTTTGAAACAAATGTGTCTGTGAAGGTCATGATCAGGAGCTGACCCACTGCTGCACCCACCCCAACCAGCGCCTGGTGGTCACGTCCTCCAGAGACACCACCTTCCGGTTGTGGGACTTCAGAGACCCGTCCATCCACTCCGTCAACGTCTTCCAGGGACACACAGAGTCAGTCTGACGCAAACAAACATAGAAAAATCTAGAAAACAATTAAAATTCTGCAGGTTTCCTGAATGAAAACGAGCGTGTAAAAGCTGTTCCTCTGCAGCACGGTGACGTCTGCTGTCTTCACCGTGGGAGACAACGTGGTGTCGGGCAGCGACGATCGCACCGTCAAAGTGTGGGACCTGAAGAACATGCGGTCGCCCATAGCAACCATTCGCACCGACTCTGCCGTCAACAGGTGTGTGAGCCGCAAACCTGCCGATGCTCGTCAAACAGCAACAAAACATCAGACTAACGAAAAACCATCATGGCAATCACAATAACATATTAAAACTAAAAGTATTTAATGGATTTAATACAAAAGTAACATTTTTAGTTTAGGAAAGATTCATTTCCTTTTTGAAGGTGTGAAATTCAAACACACCTTAAATTATTGTTTATGTACATAGATATGTGCGCTCAGATCAGTCTCACTGTGCACGCAGATTGGTGGCTCCAAAAACGCCATAGAGAGGAAAAGAAACTCTTTCTTTACAGCTGGAGACAAAAAATGCATCGTCTCACCTGAACTATTGAAGCTAAACTGCTTTGAACAAATGAAAACCATATAAATCCCAAATAGAAAAGCACTAAAGTCATGAGAAATGATCCCATGTTCAGCTTGTTGCATCAGCCCTTTTTCCAAAGTGACTCAGTTAAAGTCTGTTAATGTAAAATAATGTAACTTAATGTGAAACCGTTCCGCAGACTGTGAAAGTTTTTGGTTTTTATAGTTTTTCTCAGTCGCTCGGTGCATCTGCACAACAATGCGTCCATTTTTAAATAGGTAAAAACTGCAAAACCTGTTTCACTTGCTCAAAACCAATACTTCATTCCTCAAAAGCAATTTAGAAAAACCTGAGAAAATAAAACTTATGATTTTTTTATGAAGTCCATTTGGTTACTTGTTTTGGGGTTTTGCCTCAAATTAATGTGAAAACTGCAGTTTAAAGGATGAGTTCTCGTTCCAGTGTTACTTTTTATTCATTCTGCTTTGTTTCTTCATTAAATCCTACCTAAAATAAATTTTACCACCAAATAAAGACAAATCCACTCACAAAGTCAGAATTATTCATTTCTGAACGCTGAGCTCAGCTGTGGGAAATAATCTGTCCTCAAATTTTCATCCAGTAACTTCATCACTAACATCTCCTTTAAATCTGTTCTTCACAAGTGCAGCAGGAAGTTAGGAATAATTATTCTACTTCCTGTTTCCCGTCAGGATCAGCGTGTCGGTGACCCAGAAGATCATCGCCCTTCCTCACGACAATCGGCAGGTCCGACTGTTCGACATGTCTGGAGTGCGACTGGCTCGGCTGCCGCGGAGCAACAGGCAGGTCAGTCGGCAGGACGTGAACTCCAGATGGACTTTTAGTTTCTTTAAGGTTGAAAGATTTTACAGACAAGTAGATAAATAAAATTAAACTAAATATATTTGGTACAGTCCAAACTGACCAGGTTTTTGCATTCATGGTAATTTGGTTCTGCCATAACAAAGCAAGGGGAGTAAAATATTCATCTTTCTTCAGCATCATAAATGAAGAAACTTTCACTTCTTAATAGTAAGACCATTAAAAAAATTAAAAACAGATTCAAAAGTCAACAGGAAGCCAGTGAAGAGACGATAAAACCGAAAATCGTGCTGCAGCATTTGTACCAGCTGTAACACAATGTCTTCAGGTGCAACCCCACAATTTATATCAAAACATGCAGCTCAATCTCAAGATGGGGGAAATTAGTCTTGCCCACTTAGTCTATTTGTCTTTTATTATGTTTCTGAATTACAAACAGCCCTAAGATCTTATTAATGCACACAACTCTTGTAGTGAAGAACAACTTGTTGCTTGATGTCCATTTGACATCATTGTTTAGAATCCAAACTTTGAGAATCTGTAAATAAGTCAAAACACTCCCAATGTGTTCATGGTTTTATTTGCAAAACGGCGCCGCCCTTCTCATTACGGTGAAGAAAGATGTCAAGATGTTACTTTGGGGGTCGTTTCAAGTGTTTGTTAAATGGTTCTGAGCCTGAAAAAGTTTGAGAAACGCTGATCTTCAGTCATGATGTTTGGTCGTGATATAGCGCTGTCTTTTGGGTTTCATAAAATCTCTTCAGGATTTCTCTGGAGCTGGTGGTTTTCTGTCAAAACGCTTCACAGCCCAGTGATGTCTGAAGGAACTTTTGATCGAATTTTAGAGATTGTTGTTGGGCCAGAGGTGATTATTGGTGGATGTTGTTGCTCAGGGTCACCGTCGGATGGTTTGCTGCTCCGCCTGGTGTGAGGACAACGCCGCCTGCAACCTGTTCACCTGCGGCTTCGACAGGCAGGCCATCGGCTGGAACATCAACATCCCGGCTCTGCTGCAGGAGAAATAACCTCCTCCTCTTCTTCTTCTTCTTCTTCTTCACGTTGTTAGCACAGTGAAACCTCACCCACAGCGCGTGTTTGTGTCTCGACAGATGTAAGCAGTTTAGTTTAGATGTTAGTGTGACTCTATGGAGTCGGTCTTTAAAGCCTTAGGATTGTTGAGGTTCCTCAGACCAGACTTTCTCCAGGCTGAGGGGCTTGAAAAGCATCTGTCTCACTTTCCGTCACTGTTAGCAACAAAGGCAAACCTCTGAACCACTCACTGATGAAAGCACAAACAATGTACAGAAGCTCCTGCTTACTGCAAGTTAACATGTTTCTCTGCTGCTTCCTGCTGCTTTTAGCTCCAAAACTCCAGATCTAATGTTTGCTTCAGGTGGCAGATTAAAGGAAACATCTGTGAATTTTTCTGGTTTGGTGTTGCACATAATCCCTGTTATCTTTTAGTTTTTTTCTGTATAAATTTAGAACCGTGTTTTCCTCTTGCAGACAGACAGAAGGTAGATCAGATCAGCAACAGATTTCTGATTATTTAGGCAGTTTTCTCTTCAGAGGTTTTCGAGTCTCTGCAGAAACTTTATGCACCTTGTTTTTGTTTGTTTAAAATAATGTCTGTTACAGATTTTATTTTTTAAGGGAAAATTCTTCTTTACTGTTTAACTTGTGGTCATAGATTGACTATGGATGAGTTGTTTCCTGATGTGCAAAAGTGTTCAAATCCCTTGAACTTATTAAAACCTTCAACTTCAAAAATGTGTTTTATTGGGATTTTATTAGATGGAACAACACAAAGTATTGCATATTTTTACAAATCATAGTCAAGTATTTCCAATAATAAAGAGTTTAAATAGACTGAATTAGAATGAAATCAACGCAGTTCTGTGGTCAAAGAACAAATGCAGAAAAAATTTAAATATTTGAATAAAAGAAAATCTGACTTAAATAAACCTGTCTGTGAAAAATGTTTAAACTCAATTTCACCGAGGGCCACTTCCGCATATT
>NW_015113331.1:14057-16467 GCF_001443285.1 Poecilia latipinna | reverse complement strand
GGCGGGCCACATGTGGCCCGCGGGCCTTGAGTTTGACACATGTGCTTTAGTCCATATTTATGCCTTTATTACAGATTTTGTATCCAGTAAATTTTAAGATTTAAATAAAATCATGTTTAGTTGCTTTGTCATTTTTTACTGAAATACTGTAATTAGTTTTGGGGTATTTTTAAGGTTGACTATTTTAAAAATAATTGATCATAAATAAAAGTTAGAGATATTTCACTAAATTCTGATATGAAATTTACAACCATTAAGCTGAACACTGACAAATCATAGTAGTGTATCTCTAATATTTTTTTCATCTGTTACTTTATGAATTTCTACAGTATATAGTTCAGTTCTGCTGAAAAATAAAATTATTCTTCAGAACTTATATGTTTTTCATGTAAATCAGTCTTATTGCTTCGTGGCTGCTGATGGTGGAAGATTTTTTTATTTACATATAAAACTGAATTGATCTCTTTTGGTATGGATGGATGGTGAAATGCTGCTTTTCACGTCTAAGCAGATGAACAGAAGAGATTTTAAGTCTGACTTAATATCTACAGGACACAAAACACATAAATACAGAAATAAACAATTTTATTTTCAGGGATTAAACACATTAATTTTATCCAATTAATAAAAATTAAGCAATGATAAACAATCCCTGGAGTCCATGTGGCGTAAAAACACAACCTTCCTGTAGGGGGCAGCGTCCCATCACTAGCAGCTTAACGGTGAGGCATAATGAAAGCTTTATTCTGAAGTTTCACCTGAAAATCACTGACATGAAATCAGCTTAGATCCACAATGAGACAATATGTGTCGTTTGTGTCAGGATTCAACAAAACGTGTTCAAACAAGAATGTGGTTGAAGCACCAGTGTCACTTTTTCAACATGAGGAATCATTTGTCATAACCAAATTCACAGTCTATGCAGCTAAAAGCAACAAGGAGATAAGACAGCAGATATTATTATGCAGATCAAATGTTTTAGAGATGAATGTTGAAAAATGAACAAATTCAACAAAACTAGAATATCATAATTGAAGAAAAACAATTATTGCAGACTAATGATTTCTGAACAGTTTAGACATAAAACAACAATAATCAGAACTAAATCTGCAGGAGGATGAATTGGATTCTCTCTATTTGGGTTTAAAGAATTTAACAGTAGACTCCAATGATACATAAACCCCAGCGTGCAGCGGCTGAGTGAATCTGTTCTGGACTCTGTGAATCAGAGTCATGGTTTTAGAGACTCTGTAGAAGGACAGAACACCTGCTCTGTAGTCCAGGTACACTCCAACTCTGGAGGACCTCGGAACTCGGATGGAGGTCCAGAGGCTGTTGTGACCAAATTCATAACCATATTTGCAACATTCTAATGCCCAGGATTTCTCATTACTACCAAATGAAGATTCATCCCCTCCTCTGCTGATATCCTTGTATATAACTGCTATAAGAACCTGTAACCCTCTCCACTCCACCTCCCAGTAACACCGTCCAGTCAGACTCTCTCTACTCAGAACCTGCCAATAATCAGTGAATCTGTCTGGATGACTGGAATAAGACTGAAGTTGATCCATCCATGTCACCTTGCTTTTCCCCTCTGACAGTAACACTCGCATTTGTGCCGTGTTTGGATCCAGAGTGATTTTACATGAATACTTTAAGAAATCAGCTCTGGTGTTTGGTTCTGGTTCTGACAGTAGAACATCCACCTCAGTGATTTTCAGTGAGATGTTTGTCCATGAGTCTCTCAGGACGTCCTGTAGTTTCTCTCTGAGCTCTGACACAGCTGCTGTCACGTCCTCAAAGTGTCTCAGAGGACGGATGTTGATGCTGGATGAGTGTGTCGACTCCCTGAGTGCTGGCAGTGAGGGGTAGTTGAGGAGAAACTGGTTGTGATCCTCTGTGTGTGAGAGCTGCTCCAGCTCAGCATCTTTCCTCTTCAGCTCAGTGATCTCCTGCTCCAGCTTCTCCTCAACATCTTTGACTCGACTCACTTCAGTTTCCTGCTGGGATCTGATCTGCTGCTTCACCTCAGAGCTTCTTTCCTGGAGGAGACGGATCAGCTCAGTGAAGATCTTCTCACTGTCCTCCACTGTTTTATCAGCAGAGTGATTGATGGCCTCCACCTCCTGTTGAAGCAGCTTCACATCTTCCTCTTGGTCCTGGATTCTCTGATGGATTTGTTGTCGACTCCCCTGGAGCTCCTTCTGCTTCTCAGCCCTTTCTGCTGCAGCTGGGACTGTTTCATGGCCTTTATGTTCATCCATAGTGCAAAGAAAACAGATACACTGCTGATCAGTACGACAGAAGATCTTCATCACCTCATCATGACAAGAGCAGATGTTGTCCTGGAGAGTCTTGGAGGGATTCACCAGTTTGTGTTTCTTCAATCCAGGGATGTCACAGTGAG
>NW_015113331.1:8783-10192 GCF_001443285.1 Poecilia latipinna | reverse complement strand
TGGCTTTCAGTTTTCTTCCAGTGCAGAAATCACAGGCCACATCTTCAGGTCCAGCATAGCAGTGATCAGCAGTAGCATCCAGGAGTCCAATCTTCATCAGCTGCTCTAATAATGCTCCCAACATGGTGTTCCTCTCCAGGTAAGACCTCGACACAGAAGTTTTTTTTCTGAACTAAGGACTGTTGTCGACGGCAGACTAAACTTCCTGAATTTGTTGATCCCAGTGGGTTTTAATGCAGTTCAGTAACTGTGTCCACAATGAATAGTCACCAGCGCTTCAGACAAATCAAACTAATTCTGCTCCACTTCTCCTGTCAGACACAGTGACTGTTTAAGTTTCATTTCCTGAAAACATAAACAGGGTTGAGCTCTGATAAATGACTCATATCTCAGTGCAGAGGCTGCAGCCAATCAGCTTCCACCTTCAGCAGCCGTTGGTTTCTCACAGCTTCAAGGTTTGTTTAAGAGCAGGAAGAAGAGATTGGGTTATAAAATATTTCCAGCCTGAAGAACAAGGAGCAAAACTATAAATGTAGCCTTTGTGTCCTCATTTACAAGGAAGTTTGTTGAATATTTACTAACGCTCCTCTGTGAAAATTTTTGTCTCCATTTTATTATTTTCTCAAAGTTAATTTAGGTTTTGTTGATGCATCTCAGAAGAACGTTTCAAACTTTAATGAGATGTGTCCCACTATACATAAACAGCGAAGCAACATGAAGCAAAATGTGTTCAAACAAGATCATAAAGTCACACAAGTGCTGACAATCTCTGACTATTGTCTGAGCAGATTAGACATAAAATAGTAATCAAGAAAACCCATTAAAAAATTCACTAAACCTTTACAGGAGGATTCCATCTATTTTAGTTTACAGAACTCAGCAGAACCTCCAACAGAAACTCCAGCATGAAGCGGCTGACTGAATCTGGTCTGGACTCTGTGGATCAGAGTCATGGATTCAGAGATGCTGTAGAAGGACAGAGTACCTGCTTCATGATCCAGGTACACTCCGACTCTGGAGGAAACTGGACCTGAGATGGAGGACAAGATGTTGTTGTGACGAAATCTGGAACTGTTACAATGTAAAGCCCAGGATTTGTCATTACATCCATATATACATTCAGTCCCGCCTCCTGCTCTGTTGATATTCTTATATGTGACTGCAACATAAACATTGCCGCTCCACTCCACCTCCCAGTAACAGCGTTCAGTCAGACTCTCTCTGCTCAGAACCTGGCGCCAATGAGTGAATCTGTCTGGATGACTAGAATAAGACTGATAGTGACCTATTCTTGTCACCTTCCTGTTCCTCTCTGATAGAACCAGTTTTGTGTGAGCCGTGTTTGGATCCAGAGTGATTTGACATGAATATTTTAAGAAATCAGCTCTGGTCTTTGGTTCTGGTTCTGA
>NW_015113331.1:7297-8251 GCF_001443285.1 Poecilia latipinna | reverse complement strand
GTCACCGGATCCTTCAGTAGATCCAGGCAGATCGAACAGGAGAAGGTTTCCCGGTCCATCTGACTCTGCTCCATTTCTGCTCTCAGTCAGTGTCTATGGGAGTTTCTAAAAACAGAAACGGGGTTGAACTCTGATCTATGACTGGTGTGTTACTGCAGAGAAGCTGCAGCCAATCACCTTTCACCTTCATCAGCTGTTTGTTCCTCCAATATTCAAGGGTGATTCAGAGCAGGAAGATATGGGAGGGTTATAAAGTTTTTTCAGCCTGCAGAATAAAAAGCAAAGCTGTAAATGTGACCTTTTTCTCCTCATTTACAAGACATAGTTTGTTAAATATTGACTTTTTCCTCTTTGAAACTTCTTGTCATCATTTCATTATTTTTCCAAAGGTAGCTCAGTTTTCTTTTTCTGTTGATGCTTCTTAAAATTTCAAAAGTATTTTTGCAAATAAGTATTTTTGATAGTGAAACTAAATATATGATCCTCTCCAGCATCACATGAGACATTCATGATAAACTTCAGCTTTTTGTAACGTTTTTTTTTGTTTTTTTAATCTGGTTTTGGGATTTCTTGGAAAGAGAAACTCACTGCTGGTTTAATACCAATTCATGCCACAAGAGGGCAGCATCAGTCCACAGAGTCAATCTACTTAAAATGCGCACTAAGAATCGACGTCATCATGTCTACTTTAAGGAGGTTTAGCTCCTCTAAATGTTGACCTGTAATATGTTTAACTTTACATGGAATCAATGTTGACATGAACTTTAGAAAAAGCATCAAACCTATTAATGAAATGCAATTATTCAATAATAGTCCAACAGTTTATTTCCTGAAACCAACCAAGTTTTTATCTGGTTGAGGTTCTGGTCTTAGAATGGCCAACTCTCTGATGTTCCTCTGTCAATTTGATATAGTAGAGGCTTCCACACTTCCCATATCTGTGTCCTCTGTCAC
>NW_015113331.1:0-2631 GCF_001443285.1 Poecilia latipinna | reverse complement strand
GTCAGTCTTATTCAACCCCTTTCAAATAAAGTGTTACCAATAATTTGACAAATTTAACCTGATGTGTTTTAGCTGTAACACAACTTCGTATTATTCACAAGTCTTTATTTCTAGACAAAAAGTAGACGTGATATTTAAAAAAAACAAAATATACAAATTAAGTTAAAAAAAAAAAATCACAAAGCAGATAAATGATTATTCCAATAGTTAAAATATCTATATTTAATATCGCTTTATGTTGTACTTGTATTCTCCAGAGGCGCTGGAACAAGTGGCTTGTGAGAGGGAAGTCTAGGCCTCCCTTCTTAAGCTAAGCTGCGACCCCCGCGACCTGACCCCGGACAAGCTGAAGTAAATGGACGGATGGATAACAGGTTTGGCTTCAAAACGGCCCCTGATCTGTATGGGTTTTCATGGGAATGATCAAATTATGCCTTTGATATTAGCTTTTTTCACAAGACTGGCATGAAAAAGCTTCTCACCCGTATGTATTGTCTTGTGACGATTTAAACTATTCATTTGACAGAAACTTTTTCCACATGACTGGCATGAAAAAGGTTTCTCACCGGTATGAATTCTCTTGTGGACATTTAAATTACTAACATGAGAAAAACTTTTTCCACATGACTGGCATGAAAAAGGTTTCTCACCTGTATGAATTTTCTTGTGGACATTTAAAGAGCCAATTTGAGAGAAACCTTTTCCGCATGTTTCACATGCAAAAGGTTTCTCTCCAGTGTGAGTTCTGTAATGGATTTTCAAGTTACACTTTTGTGTACAACATATTCCACAAATGTCACATTTGAAAGGTCTTTTCTTTGTGCCAGTATCAGACTGACTCTCTGACACAGAGCAGCTGCTTCCTTCCTGATCTTTGCTCTCAACCACTGGAGAGACATGAAGGGAAAGCTGCTCTGTTCTTGTCTCTTCTTCACTCATATCATCTCCCTGAAGAGTAGAAGTCTCAATCAAAGCAACAAACTGCTTCTGGACAAGCTGCTCTCCCTCCTGACTGCTGCAGAGGTCCTTCTGGTCCTGTCCAGTTGGTAAATATTCTGGTGGCTGTTGTTCATGTTGAAGCACTGAAGAATCTAGCTCCTCTTTTCTTACGTATATTTGTGGATATTTTACTTCCTCATGTTTGAACAGTGTAGGTTCTGGTTCCTCCTCTTCTTTTTTAATCCATTTAGGTTCTGGTTCCATCTGTTCCTCTTCAGTCCACTGATGTTCTGCTTCTTTCTGGTCCTGACTGGACCTACTTGCCAGGCTACAGACTTGTTGGATGACAGAAGCTTCCTCCTTATTTGAGACACTTGGCTGTTGGAGGTCTGTGGGAAGAAAAACACCATCATTAATATAATTTAATTGATTACCATCTCATGGATCAGCCTGGTTTTCCCTGCAGATTCTGGCCTGTAGGGTTAATCAGTTCATCTAAAATTAGCTTGTAGAGTTGAACTGAAAAGCAGGTAAAGTGTCCTCCACACTAATTTGGAGCTGTGGCAAAAATGTTCAAAAGATTTTAATCCAGAAGTACAGATTCATTCAGATTTTTTATTTATAATGTATTCATACAGTGAACATCTCAACCTAAATTAAGACAATACATTTTGTCTTTAATCTCACTCGTAACCTCACATTTTAAAGTTGATCAGGCTGTGTTGGCCTTTAATCAGTAAACCATGGCTTTGTGGATTATAAATGTTATAAGACACAGAGACTTGTTTCTTTAAGCCAGTTCTCAAACAAAAGACAGACAAGAGAGTATTTTCCTAAGGCAGATGTGTTGATGTTCAAAAGGAAGTGGATGCAAGAGAAGATTGAAAAGTCTGGTCTAAAATTTAAACCAATTCAGTACTGCTCGGACTGTACATTTACAACTGACTGTGTGAGAGATGATACTGGATGAGTTTTTCTCAACATCACACACTGAGGAGGATGGTGTAGCAGGTCAACACATCTCCAGGTCTCTGTAAATGAGCAGCAGCTGCGAGGAACATCCTGGAGTCATCAGGTCTCCATAGCAACCATCAGACACTATTAAAACTGGATGTTTGGGAGAAATAAGACAAGGAATAATTTCCTATCATCAAAGTTGGAGACACCTGATCCATTTAATTTGAACATGTCCCACAGAACAAATCTGCAGCGACAGAGATATTTTATTAAACACTTGAGAAATGTAGTTTTGCAGAAAACCATTTGCATGTTTCTATGACAGTTTGCCAGTGTCCCTGTAGAACTGGTCTGGGCCCCTGAACTGAAGGGACAACACTGAAATATTATTATTAATATTTACCATAATTATCTGGTGTTTTAGACCGATTTTATTTATTTTTTACCTTCAACAATAAATTAAAATGAAGATGTATCATTTTAGCTTCAGCTGAAGAGAGATAGGATCACAGTTTTGCTCTGCTACATCAGGGCTGTGCAACCTGCAGCTCCAGACCTGCAAGTAGCTCACTTAATAAACAATATTGCCCTTATTTGTTTCATCCGTTTGTTCTATGCCCCTTTGAAAAAAATAACAGTTCATCCTGCGTCTCCTCATCTCCTTTATAATACTCTCCACTGCTCTGATTTACACAACCACGTATACGAAGCTGAAATTGGCAGTGGTGGAGAAAG
>NW_015113330.1:239479-277605 GCF_001443285.1 Poecilia latipinna | reverse complement strand
TTTTTAACTGCTATGAGTTAAAAATCCTTCCAGACCTCTGACTTTGCACTCTGTTGACTTATCAGTGTAACTTCCCCCATTTATTGCTTTTTGCAGCTCCATTTTGTCACTTGCTGTAACCACAGGGTGAGTCACTTGCAAATCTTCTGGATGTGTGACAGATAGGAGTGGAGAAAGGTGGAGCCAGATGTGCATTCAGCGTGCTGCGCTTGCTAGTCTCATTAACTTATTTCTTTCCTCAACATGGTAAACTTCCACCTTCTCCATTATCATACGTCTGATTAAAACATCATGCGTCCTCGGATAGTTTTCTCTGTACTGTATGTATTGTATTCTTATTCAAACTGTGCTATACAAAGCAAACCCAAATAAGAAACCAGATACTTTTAGAACTAGATGATTTGGGTAAATACCAAGTTTCATTTAACATCTAATCAGCTTTAATAAGCAGCAGCTGTTCAATAAAAAGTTTAACTGACATGCAATTTATCCTAAGTTTTTATGGAATCACATTTTTTTATTTTATTTATTTCAGTTTGTTTCATTTGATATTATTTTTGAAGCTATTTAAAAAAAAAAATAAGGATATTGGATCTTTGTTCTATACCATGGCAACTGTAATTACTTCTGAGATCAGGGCACTGGGACATGTTGTCTCTCCTGACAGACAGAAAGTAATAACCTGTCAGAGCTACAGATACATTTACACACTGAAGCTAACTGTTTTATTTTTATTTTAAAATTGCCATTTGTTCAGTTTCATTGTGTGCTGATGAATTGTCATACAAATGTCAATAGCGTTTTGATGCTCAAACACTAACGCCTTGTGTCTTCACACTTTTTAAATCAGATACTTTTTTAAATTTAAAGATGCATAATATATATAAGCTTAAAAGCTTGAAAATTATCACTTTTTTCTCTCTTTCTACCGATATGTCTTCCCTATGCATCACTGGTCTCATGGGTGATTCCACTGTTTGTCAAGCTGGTCATGTAGCAGGTTGCTATGAAGGGTGTGTTGTCATCTACACTATATTTGGACTCCACCTCGGTTGTCTCGGAGTGTGAGAGGTGGGTGGAAATGAAGAGACAGCTCAACCATGTGTCGGCTCTGTGCGTGTGTGCCTGAGTCTTCACTATTTTTTACTTTTCTATCTTATGCAATTTAGGGCTATCCTGATTTCTTGATGCAAAAGACAGAGATACAGTTAAGTCAGAGCAGCCAGTGAGAACATACACACCTCACAACAGAGAGGCATTCCTGGGGGATTCTTGGAAAGCTTTTGGCGGCTAATAGACGGATGGCAGCTTATAGCCATCTCTAATTGGCTGAGAGTTATAGGAGGGCGACAACTGGACAAATGAAGCAGAAGATAGTGACAGCCAAGCAACATCATCCCAAGGATTTGACTCCATTTTCCTGCAACCTATCATCTCAAAGCACCAATTAAAGGCTGTGCTTCATGTATTTTAGTTCTATATTTCTTTTCATTGCATGCCAGGACATTTTATGTTGTACTTTTTTTTCTTCTTTCTGCAAAACCAAGAAATCAGAGACCAGCTACAATCTTAACATTTCTAGGAGCTTGCTTTAAAAAAAAGTTTGTTAAAATGAAATCAATAAGCATTTGTGAATCACTGAGAACAGATGTCAGTTCACAGAGTTACTTTTTCTAAAACCTAATTTTGAGTTTCAACTGGAATGAAAGCATTCTGTTTATCTCTGCTAACAGATGTTTATTACGAGATATGAAATCAAAAACCATTTTGGCATAATAATTATCCAACTTCACTGCTCTCAATGTGTTTGTCAGTCTTTACATTTCATTGAACATTTTATTTTTCCTATGAGACAAATCTCACAGAAAAATGTCTACTTAAATTTGCCAAAGTGGATATTAAGGGTGCACCGATTTCAGTTTCTGGCCCATCACCGATTACCAATCTTTTAAAAAGCCTAACTTACCGATTCCGATTTTGGCTGACACCATTTTTTGAAATGTTGCTCAATATATCAAGAAAGTTGCTGAATTGGCAACAATGGGGTAACTATTGTTAACTGTAAGTGTGCAGACATGACCTGGTTGGCCAGTGAAACCTCTCTCTCTGGAGAAAAGAAAAGCACAGTGGTTGATTTTTAGACTTTTTCCGAGGTTGATAACATCGGTGGATTAGATCGGCTTCACGTTTAAATATTGGCCGATAACCAATCTCACAAAAAGAAAAAAATGAAAAGACAATTTTTGAAGAGTAGGTTTTTGTCTCCTTTGTACTAATTACCCACATGTAAATTATTGAATTTATGCAGCATAAACAACTTACACTACATGGAAAAAAAAAAAGTTATTTAGATGAGGGACAGAAAGTAAAAACAAAAATTAATTGACAACTTGTTGAAATTGTATATTATTTGTATTAACATGACCAAAGGTTTGCAAAACTAACATTTAAAAAGTGCTCAGCTCCAGGAATTAGGCAAGTTATGTGGCTCTGCTGTGGCAGGTGCCTTATGAGCAACATGGACTCATGAGGCACCTGCCACGAAAGGAAATGTGAAGGACTTTTTCTACCTTCAGAATCCCCTGAAGCAAACATTAGACTGATTTGTGTGGTCACACTCAGCCCTGGTGATAGCTGTAGCTGGAGCTCTGGTGGTTAGATATTGTGTGGCATAGATTAAAGAATGAAGTTCAGTAATGCCTCTGTAGAAAGCAAAAACAAATTCATAATAGTGAAATGCAACTTTAAGGTCTAAACAATTACATGAAGCTCTGTGAATTCTATGTTTTGCTGAGAATTCACAAAACATAGCTGCATCTCTTTTGCGGCTTGCTTCAACACAAGCTATTTTACAGTTTTTGTGAGTGTGGACTGCATCAGAATATTTGTGGTTCAAACTCTAAAATACTTACAGTCAGTCATGATTATGAGTGGAGCTCACTTTTTAAAAGGCTCAACAGGTGTGGAAGATAAAAACACATAAAGCCCAACTCTAGTAAACATCTTTTTTTTGCTAAAGATAAAATATTTAGGGATGGAATGTACACCAAAAAACACAAGGAAGGCCAATTTGCATAACAGCAGATCCTCATTTTCCTGCTTCAGTTGTGCTTCAGCCATCCACAGTAAATATTACCAATCATTACTATTTTTCTCTGCTTGTTATGATGCAGATTTTATTCCTGTTGGTTGGAATTTGATTGAACTGTGCTCTGGCTCCTGGGACTAAATTATGAGCTTAGAGGAGGTTGCTTCCACTCTTAGCTGAGGAGACACATCCAAGCTCAAATGTGAAATGCAGACTCTGCACCGAGAGACAGCAGGACTCACAGACGTAGGATATCTCTCTCCTTCATCCCCTTTTGATATAAAGAAGCGTATACCGTCTTGGTGGGTGACCATTAATGTGCAACTTAAAGATAGCAACACCTCAGAAATTCTGCTTCCTCTTGCTGCCGTATGGTGATTCCAACATAAAAGCAAAAGTTTTGGCAAGCTTTAATGCATTTCGCAGAAACTCTTCAAACAAACGAACTTTGCACAAATGATTTAATCCAAATAAGGTTTTCCTCTTGGTTATTAGTAGCAATGGACTAAGAGGGTTTATAGCTCAATTACACCTTGGTGTGAGACGGGATGACGACATCCCTCGTAGCTCTTCTCATGTCTATGTCTGGCTTTCATCTCGTGTTGAAAGGCTTTAACGCTTCACTTTGTAGTGGGACTTCATTCCAACTCAACGCTCAAAAGCACTGAGGGAATTTGCGCTTTCACAAGTCACCGTTGTATCATATCCACTTTATTGTGGAGATTACCACGGCTTGAAAATACTTTTATCCCACAATTTGCCCACATTTTAACATATCAATTCTTATTGTGACACTGCAGCCATTTGTGCAGTGAAGTGATATCCAGTATTACATGTCAGGCCGTACTATGAGATTGAGATGATTTCTTAGATTGTCTTTCGAAAGCCCAAATCAGATTTGACCTCGTAAAGTTACCGTGACAGTTGAGGATTACCTCGTGATGTATCCTTTACATTTATAAAGCTGTAAATTCAGCAATGCTTGGCCAGTCATTGACCTATATTAATATATCCCCAGATGTATTAATAATGTGGAAATTATTATTACATCTGACACCACCTTTGTGCAAAGTGGTGTCGAAAAATTTCTTCTGGTCTGGACTGAGAAGCTCCTGTGAGAACAAGGACACTGTGCCCGACGGACTCACATGCTGATGGTTCACCTTGCTGTTAAGCAGATGTGAAGTGGTTTGCATTGGTTTATTGTAACCAGTGACATGAAATTATGTGATCACAATAGTGGAATATGACATGCGAAAAGACAAAGGCAACTTACTGAGGGTCTCTTCTATGCATCTGAGTCTTGAAATATTTTGTTTAGTGATTTCTTTACAAAATCTGAAGTTAATCTCAGGTCTAAATAAAAAAGAAACTTTACAATGTTCTTTTTTAACAGGATTTGTTTTAGATAAGTGTCCAAATTCAGGAGCCACTAAGCAATATTAAAAACCTGCTGGACACTTTTGAGCTCAGGTTTCTCACTCTGCAGATTTATTTTAAACCATTTAAGGATCACACATATTCCTTTTAATGATTTACAGTTTTGCTGTCTCTGTGCTGTGTGTTGTTTTGTCATTACGCTAAAGCTTGAAGCTGCCAAGGTTAATTGCTGCAACTGTGAAGTGAATCTGCCTTTTCCACAGTTTGTCTTAACTTTTGGAGTATTATAAAGCCAAAGGTAAGCCTATGAATGTAATGAGTCCTTTCTGTGAGAGGGTTCGACCTTGCAAATGTTCTTTTAAATTACGCCCCAAACTAATACAGAGTAGATTTTACTTTGTAAATATGATGAAGGAAATTTTCATTTTTACCCCAAGACGTCATAAAACCATCAAATTTGAGTTCAAATTTTGTTTGTTGGACAAATATATTTTCTCCGTAGCTGCGATCCAGGGGGAAATAAATGTAGTCAATGTCGGGGATAAAAGAAATGCAGAAAGCAAGTATGCCTCTGCATTCAATAAACAGAAAATAAAATCAACTACTGGGCAGAGCTAATCAGTGAGAAACTGAAACAATTGCAAAAACTTGTATTATTCAGTGTACTGATCTAAAGAAAACGATGGCATTCTCTGCCATACTGTTTCTAATATCATGATGTGAGGTTTACATTAACATTGTTTAATTGGGTTCCAACATTTTGAAGCCATCTTCAGTATCCTCCCTTAAGTTATTTTCAGTCAATATTGTTCCAGTGAGAGAAAGAAAATAAATTACTGCAAGCCTCTAGTCTCTCTTTGTTAGTATCTTGTTTTTGCTCCTCAGGGGTGGTGAGGTTTAAAACCTGTCATTCTGTATGTTTGCTTATGAAACCGCTGTGTTTGTGTGCATGTCTGTGTTTGCGCGTTCACCCTCTGCTAATTTGGAATTTGTATTCATTAAAACCTATAATTGAGCACAGAGATGCACGCTCACACCTGTTGTTTATGTCACTAGCAGCTCCGTTTGAGGCGGGTCTGGATAAATAGCATTCAGCCATCCTCTCCACTTCTCTCATCAATAATCACAATCACTTCATGAATCTCCAATTATCTCCCAAGCTGCTGCTGCTCCCTCCCCCCGGCAAAATCCGAGTCCGTCTTCTTGAAATGATGAAAAGATACATTTAAGCTATTAACATGCTACACATCACTGTTTCTATCATAATTATTCTTTTTCATTTTACCTCATTAGTGTTGAAAAGGAAAGATTAAGTTCTGATGAGAAGAGGTGCACTTGGGCATGTGGGCTTTTGCAAGCATAATACAACAACAGAGATGATCAGGTGTCTCACTCACGGATGGTACCAGAAATGCACTGACTGGAAATGAAAGATGTGGAGCAGTTAACGATGTTTACTCACCTATCAAAGCACAACTATTCTGACTTCTTACTTCTAAAATAATTAACTCCACCTTTTGCTCCTCTTTTTTCCACAGTTTGCGCCGTCACTTTCCATGTTCCTTTCTGCTTAAATTTCATCTACTTTCTCACACTGTTTCTTTTGACCTTGTCGTCTTGTTAGTATTCAAACTGACTTACCCAGTTTCTTTTTCAGACATAACATCAGCCAAAATAATTTCAATTCCACTTGGCATTTGCAATGTGGGCAGAATGGCAACAGGTTGTTCCTACAAAACATAACTTCTATATCTCATGTATAAATACTTCACTTAATTAAAACTAAATCCCAATTGAAAACTGAAACTCGTGTTTACTGGTTCAACCTACAGATGCTTTGTTAAGAAGCTATTAAGCCAATTCACAAATGTCATCTTGTATTTCAATTCAGTCACACATGCATTCCAAATGATCCCAGTTACGAACCAGTACAGTAAGCTTAAGTAATTATTCAAAGTAGTTTGAAAAGTTTCTTTTTCATCACATCATTGTGGAGAGAGAAAAGACTGAGCGAGAACAGAAAGTTAACAGTTGAAATTACAGCAAATTGGATAGTAGTAGAAGAAAAAAAGAGAAAAAAGTGATCATTTTGCCCTCCAGCACCCTGAGCCGCATAGCAACATAAATACAAAGAATAAACTCAGCCAGTCTAACTATAAGCTTTATCAGAACAAAAGTTTCAAGCTTTTAGATTATGCCCTCAACATGAACAGGTTTTTAGAATGTAGTTTCAAGCTGCTTCTACAGCGTTCTCCTTCCTAAGTTGGAAAGAAAGTGATTTTAATGAGACATGGGAGGAAGAGCTGCAGGGAGCTGTTTTGTTGGTTGTTTTATCAAAGAGTAGCCATCCAGTCAGCTGGATGAACAAAGGCTGCTGCACTTTTTTCATGCTTACATGAAAGAGAACATTGGCTATTTAAAATATTTCTGGTTACTAAATGGGTAGTTGCAGTTTGGAAACTAAATAAAAACTGCTATTTAAGTGATACAGATTTACAACAACTACACTTGGAAATCTACAAGCAACATGTCTGTGAGGCAGCAGACGGGCGGGTAGTTTGAGTAAGAGTCTCAGCTAATGTCTGCTTGTTAGTCTCCACACTTACTACGCGGAGAGAAGATGAACAAAAATATTCCATTTTCCTTCACAAAGTATGTGTACTTGATGACTCATATTGCATTTTCCTTGATCTAAATCAAATTTGCTCGCAGGTCTTTTTTTTTAATACTGAAGGAATACCAGGAAGCCTTGGTCAATTTACTTAAGCTTGTCATACCCAACAATCTCATACTGGCTAATGTTTAACCCCTAGAAATATATTGTTAAATAAATAGTCTCTTTCCAATAGTGACCTTTACTGTGTGCTTCTTTGTTTACATCAACAAGATGATAATCATAATCATAATAATAATTAATGTCAAATCTTTGTGTAAAGATGTGGTGTGAAAGGGAACATTCACACCCGATGATAGCAAGGAGCCAGGCTGCAACTTTGTGCAATAGGTCCTTATGTCCAACACCAGCAGGCAAGGTGGTTGAAGTGTCTTGTCCAATAACACAAACGACGAGGGTGGCATTGATGAGATTCATGCTTAGTTTTGTCTGGATAGTTGACCGTGCATCCTGCTGCAATTGGCTGAGCTTGTTTGTTAAGCCGGAGTCTATTACTGTCAACAGCGCTGAGGTCAGGGCTTGCGAAAGGTCATTCCTGAGGCTACTTCTCGACTTGCTTTATCCATTCCAAGGCTAGTTTCTATGTGTGTTTGCAATTATTGTCCTGTTCAAACCAGTTATTGCGTCAACATCTCAACTGCTGAGTTGAGGTGAAATAGATGAATCTGAGGTCGTCCTCCTTCTTCATTTTTGCGTCCATTTTGTGCAGCACTGCACAACTCAACTTTGACTGATGAAATTCAGCAAATTTGGCAGGTTGCCGCTTCCAGCAACAACATTTTACTGGAGGCTTATTTAAAATGTATTTACTATTGTAAATACTTATTAATTAGCAATCTAAACATGATTGTATTTTTTTACTGATGCTTCAAAGTGGAAAAACTTTTGAGTTTAAACCTGAGTGCAAGACTTTTATTGTAAAGAAAACGTCTTCTATCCCTGCGTGTTGTAAAATAAATCCTTGCAGTTGCAACAATGTAAAGACAAACATCACATGTGAGTCTGAACTGGTATTAATTGGAGAATCTCTTTTTTTATTCATTGTTTTAATTTAATTTGAACCAACAAAGCCAATTAGTTTTAGACCTGTAGACCATTGCTCTGAAAAGAACTGGTTTCTCCTGAGTTAAGTGGCACATTCCAACGTTGGCAGCGTTTTAACATGCCAGTCAGGTAGATTCTTTAGTCAGGTAGATATATATATATATATATATATATATATATATATATATATATATATATATATATATATATATATATATATATATATATATAGGTAAAATGACCCAGATATTTGTTCCTGCCACCTTTCCTCGCCTCCTCTGCCATGTGCTATTCTTGTAAGTCCATCGTTGTTTAACACTTATCAGCCGGATATTGGATGATAAGGCGTAATCAGGGCCCTCATCTCCACCTCAGTGCCCGTGTCAGCGCTGACATGTGGGTTGGCATTTAATGTGTGACAGCAGCTCGACACCAGTTCACATCCCTCTTCATTAGAGACGCTGGAGCCAGTTATATTTTGCGCCAATCAGCCTCAGTGTAATCACTTGTGTTCAACAAACCAATCTCGCCCATGACAAGATAATTATCATGGGATCTCGAGGGAGACGTGCACTGTGGAGGACCGGAGAACTCAAATAGAAGTCGGAGAGGCAGTTGCACCTTTTAAGAGTTCTGTGCAGCTCTGGTTGCATCGGTTTAGTGACGGTTTCTCTGTAGCTGTTTTTAGAAATGGGAAGTTGGAAATGCTTTCGTTAGGGACCGCTGCAAAGGCCAAGCAGTGACTAATTACCTATCAGAGTTTTCATGAAAGCCATTGGAGTGATTACACAAAGGTTTATTTTTCGTTGAGTGCAACGATGTTGTATTTCTCCTTTCATAGTTCACTGCATTTGAAATGAATCTCAGACGTGGAAAGCTAAGAAAAGCGACAGACTGCAGCTCAGACAGGTGGTGTGATGCGGTGTATGTTTTACTGTGGAGGGACGAACTTTATCATCAGGCAGTGACATCAGTGCGTTATGGACTGCTAATAGCTCATAACAGTCTGCTGATGCCAGCTTCACAATAATGACCGCATGAATTTATCTAACTAAACAGTGTATTGAATGATTTAAGATCATTCCAGAACAAAATAAACTTAACTTGACGCTGAGAGTTTCTCTATACACTGAAATGAAAATGAATAGAAATTCTTCTTAATGTTGAATTTGAACAAAATTAAAAGTGTTACTGGGTTAAGCACATAATCAGCCAGTCACATATAGGCAGACAAACGCACTCATCCATCTAACTGTGGTCAATACGATTCTCTAAAGTTCAGAAAGAGCAGGACAAAGAGGAAGAAAGGGAACGGGTGTTGGTTCCAGACAGACTTTTCTGAGCATCTCAGTAATTTGTGATCTACTTTGATTTAAAAGGACAACAATATCTCTGGTCTACAGACCATAGTAGGAGGGTGCAACCTTGTGCTAGTAAATTGTACCTAATACATTGGGTGATCAGTGTATGTGCTGTGTAGTAATGGATCACCAGAGTCTGGATATTCATCATATAATGGTTTTGATCGGATGGGTATCTACCCAGAGCGATGTGAGGCTAAAAATATAAATCAGGGAAACAACTAAAAATGTTATGTCTGTTCTGGGGCCAATAGTCACATCAGAAAATATACCCTGCTAGTAGTGACCAACATTTTATCCAGCTTTGGCAGCGCTGTATGCAGAAAGGGGGACGCACTCCATCAGTTTCAAAGAACAACAAAAATACCTCCATCACACACAGTGGCGGTAGTATATAAATGATCATTCTGTGATCCCTTTTGCCTTATCGACTGATAACTTAAGAACTCAACTAAGAGTGTGCTCTTATTGTTTAAAGTGATAAGAAATACAGTGCAGAAGAGCAGGGATTATGTATGAATTTGAAGCTTGAGTGCTTGGTTGTACTCACAGCAGAGCATCACATAAAACATTGAATACCAAGAAGCATCTAAAAACTCTTCAGCCCCTGCCTTGTTGAGAAAAATTGGGATTATAATGTAGACAGTAATTAATACTACTTAAATGCCGTTTCTGGGACAAAATATTAAGACATCCATAATTATGACATACATTTCTATTTTCAAATATTAAAGATGAGGGGATTCTGTCAATAGAACTATTCAACCTATAGAGACTGAAATTCACTGAGAAAGGAAACAAATTGGTTGAGATGTTTAAACACAAACAGCATTTTCTATATAAGCTTTAGCGATTCTTTATCTTCTTGCAAGGTATTTGGACTCAAACCATATGTGCTTTTTATTTTATGTCAAAAAGTCATGTTTGACAGGCTAATGGCCATCATGTTTTAAATATAAAAAAAAAAAAACAAATACTGAAATTCAGCAGAAATCTCTTAGAAAATTCTTTTGTAATCTTGGGGTTTAAACTGCACAAAAAGCACAAAATGGATTATGAAGAATCATTCATACAGTGGGGTCACTTGGTGGATGCAGTGTACAAGATTACAAATTTTGCTGCTGCTGTGGGGCTTTTAAAACTTTAATAATCAAAAAATATATATATTTTCTGTGCTAGAAAACTGTGCAGCTGCTGTAACTTACCTGAGAGGGGAAAAAAAGGGCAGCTTTCAGCAGGTCACTCTCAGTGTTCAGTCTATCGAAACTCATAAACGTCCATTTGATGGGTCACACGATCACAGCCCATCTTCCCTAAACGTGTTACAATTTTCCCAACTGCAATCCGTCTTGTTTCTCTGGACCTTAAGTATCCCCTTCAGTCTATCTCTCCCACTTAACGGTTTCCCCTGCCTGTAGTGAGAGCTCACCTGCCCAGAGTCTCCCACTGCCAGTCTTCTGTCTTCCCTACATGTTTTGCTCGAAGTGGTCATAAACAAAAACCCTGAGAGTGGTGGCTTTATTCCCACAACAGGGCTGAGGGCATGAAATTCATCACTCGCTTTGACTGAGTTACACCCTGTCTCAACACAAGGTCAAAGCAATTACTGGACTTTCACTCTCTGACCCCCTTCTTCTCCTTTTGCCTCAATCTGCACTCCAACAAAACTACTTTTTTTGCTCCCTTGTGATCCTTGCTTTCTTTTGCCTCACCAGTCTGCACAGTGCTTCTGTGTGACATCCGTGGTGTTTTGTGCTTTTGGTGTTTCTGTGCTGCTCCTTTTTCCTTGTACTATATACCTCAGAGTTGTAGTTCTTTCTGTAAATTAACTGCCAGTAAAATTGCGAATGCAAAGGCCAGGTCAGCAAGACGTAAACCTTCTGACTTGTTCGTGATTCAGGTCTTAAATAGTAAAGTGTGATAACGTTTTTGCTTCCAGATGTTTGAGAACGGTGTTTGATAATATGGAACAAGTCTCAGAATTCAGTAGTTAAAGCAAAACTTGGTGTCAAACAAGAAGAGAAAAAAAGACAACAGAGCAGAATTTGATGAAATACAAGAGTTTGTTCAAACTAAATTTTTCGGTCAAAAGCATTTCTGCATCTGCAACAACTCTCCAAATAGTTTGGTAAATTCCCTTTCTCCTCTATTTGAAATACTTTTTTAAATCAGTGTAACAATAACGAAATACTTACTGTACATACTTACTTATAATCAGGTGGAGAGAAGCAGAAATCTCCCCAACATGTTCACTTTAAATATACGTTATCTGCACTTCGCATGGTTTCTTTCTGAAAGGAGAATAGAATAAAATGCAGTTTAAAACATTTTTTAACATTAGCAAACTTCAATTTGATTTTGAGAGAATTAGAAACTCTAGACCAACTCTCTTCAGTCTTCTGGACCTGATTGGCTGGATTGCTCCTGCATGAATACTGCATGTGGTTTGTGAATAAAGTGCAATAATAAATCAGATAACGGCAATAGAACGATTGCAACAATTGGATGAAATGGCATTGCTTTATGAAAACCGTTCTCAGTCTTTTTATAGAGAATTTCATGTTCTGGATCTTTCCTTGCAGTGTTTTAAGTATAATTTCCAGGTAAAAGAGACCTATAGTGTAGGTGTACTGTTACGGTTACAGTAGAATAGCTGTAAATCATCTCTCTGGATAATGCACAAAACCTTTATTTTTCTAAAATGCAATCATTTAACGCATACTCGACCTTAATGACTGTCGATACTGCAAGCCTTAGGATTCATCATAGTTTAGATCAAAGAGAAACGCAAAGGATACAAGAGGGAACAAGAGGCATCACAAAGCGTAAAAATCCTTATTACTTGTGACAATGTATTAAATTACACAGGTTAATAAGATTATCTTTTTATCCTCCATCTCTTTTTCTTCTCCCTCTCTTTCCCTCGTCTTTCAGTGGATGATCATAAAAAACAACGTTTAAGATTTAAAAGCCTCTGAGGTTTCTTCAGCTGAGCAGCTGAGTTTCTCTAGATAGCAGTCTTTAGGACGTCATCTCCATTTCCAGATCCACTTCAAATGCAAATTCATATCATTTTCTGCAGCAGCTTCCTCATTTTCCCTGTTTTATAACCAGGCCCTTATTACAAAAGCACTTTCAAGCCGCCAATGTGTTTTTATGGTAATGTCGGTGTCTAATTTCTTGTTTTACCTTGAGACTGTTCATTTTGTGCCTGCTGTGTTTTGTAATCTGTAATGTGCTTTTATTGTTTGCTTTGTTTCCATATATTATATTTCTATTGAAAAGTGCTACACTGCTCACTCTGTGGAGTTATTTACTTTCCCGTACAGCCTCAATTTTAAAGGGGTCGATAAGGACAAAGGGTACATTAGCTTAAAATGGGATGTTTTATGTGTATGCTTTTGTTTAAACATTTTTTTTTCAAGTAATAATACTATTAAATGAAGGTTGTTTGTAACAGAGACTTTTGCAGACATGGAGCTGATTGATGTTGGCTCCCTCAGGTGAAATTTTTATGTATCGGTGATGACATTGGTGTGTAATGTATTAGCAGGACCCCGGGTTATCAGCAATGTGGAGACTGATACACAAACACACAAAACAATTTCAGCTCTGAAATTAACTCGGGTGACTGCTGAGAAGAAAAGGTTATGTATGCGTTTGTCTCATGTATAAAAAAAATTAAAAAATCACACACAAAGCTTAAGTTACTTTTAAAGTAATAAAAGTTCAGATTTGGTCAGAATAAATGGTCACACATGGGGAAGACGAGGGAAAGAGCACAAAGGTAAAACGGTACAAGGGAAACATATCCCGAAATGTTTATAGAGAGAAGTTCTGATTAGACACCCAGACAGGATCATAATCGTTGTCAATACAATTCCAGCAGAACAAATGTATAAAGTCAGGCAAGCATAAGCCATCTCCAAAGATATCTCAGGGAATTTCGCACTACTGCAGACCACATGTAACCACACCATAACAGGACATCCACGTCCAGAACGTTCACCTTCAAGATGAGGCCAGACACCCGGACAGCTGCTGCAACAATGGGTTTTCATAGCCAAATAATTTCTGCACAAATTGTCAGAAACCAGGGACTTAGAGAAGCTCATCTGAATGCTCGTCACCCTCATTGGGGTCTCGACCCGACTGCAGTTTGTCGTTGTGATCGCCTTGAGAGGGTAAATGCTGATATTCAGTGGCATCTGTCACACTGGAGAGGTGCCCTCTTCACAGATGCAGCCCGGTTTTCACTGTTCAGGCCAGATGACAGACAGCGTGTGTGGCTGTATTTGGGTGAGCGGTTTACCGATGTCTCCGTTTTGGATTGGGTGACACATGGTGGCATTGGGATTATAGTATGACCGGATGTATGTTACAGACAAGAACCATTTCATTGATGGCATTTTAAATGCATTGAGATACTATGACAACGTCCTGGATCCCGTTGTTGTGTCATTCATCCGTGACCGTCTCCTCATTTTCAGCACGATAATGCACTGCCCATGTTGCAAGGATCTTTGCACAATTTCTATAAGCTAAAAATATCCTAGTTCTTGCACGTTGGAATATCTGGTTCATTCCACTTCCTACCTCTCTAAAGAAAATTTATAGAAAAAATGTAATAAGCACAACAGCAATCAAACCCTTTATTACTGGCCAGTTTTTTGCATCTTTCCACTGGTATTTTCATGATCGTCTTTGGGAAGGAGTTCCAACTCCAAAACAGTGATATAGCTTTTAGTCAGAAAAAATGTCTTGGTAAAATTACTTTAAGCCAAAATTACCATCCATCCATCCATCCATCTTCTTCCGCTTATCCGGGATCGGGTCGCTGGGGCAGCAGCCTAAATAAGGAGGCCCAGACTTCCCTCTCCCCAGCCACTTCTTCCAGCTCCTCCGGAGGGATCCCAAGGCGTTCCCAGGCCAGCCGAGAGACATAGTCCCTCCAGCGTGTCCTGGGTCTTCCTCGGGGCCTCCTCCCAGTGGGACGTGCCCGGAACACCTCACCAGGGAGGCGTCCAGGAGGCATCCTGACCAGATGCCCGAGCCACCTCAACTGGCTCCTCTCGACGTGGAGGAGCAGCGGCTCTACTCTGAGTCCCTCCCGGATGACCGAGCTTCTCACCCTATCTCTAAGGGAGAGCCCAGCCACCCTGCGGAGGAAACCCATTTCGGCCGCTTGTATCCGGGACCTCGTTCTTTCGGTCATGACCCAAAGCTCATGACCATAGATGAGGGTGGGAACGTAGATCGACCGGTAAATCGAGAGCTTCGCTTTTTGACCAAAATTACATTAAACCTAAATCTACCAGGATTGTTTATTCACTTTACAGAACTTTGAGGTATTGTTTTCTTTGTCATTGCATAATTTCTAAGTCCTTATTGGCCTTAAAGATGTTAAAATATAACAAAACTGTTGACTATATCTGAGCCCAGGTTTTCAGGATTTTAAATGGTGATTCTGCCTTTTTTTGTGTCAGAAACCATGTGGAGATTTTTCATTTTGCAAAATCAACAGTCCTCTGAGCAGCACCATTAAAAAAAAAAAAAAGAAAAAAAAAAGTCAGGTTTTTTTTTTTTTAAAGGACGGTATTACTCCAGTGGCCAGGAGCTTCAGAGCTTTGATCATTACGTTTCAGGAAAACATTCACTAAATCTCTGTTCTAACATAAGTTTTGTATACTCAGGTTTTAATCAGGAAATTAAATTTTACACAACTTGCTATGAGAATTGATGGAGATCTGAGAGCACATACATTCTGGTGGCAACTTTTGGATCTGTCTAATTACTACCCAAGTTATGAAATATGTCTCAAACACAAACCATTTCACTACCAGAATTCATCAGATGTCTTGGAAATGAAAAACACATTAAATGATTGGAACTGGTGATCCCTCAGGGAAAGTAAGATGTGGACTTTGTGCATTTAAGCTCACTGTTGCTTTAAGGGAATACAGGCTGTTATTTTGTACAGTACAATTACAGCCGTTTGCTCAAGGGACAAGGAAATTACAACGTAATTGGACAGATGATACAGCTTCATGTCACAGGTGGTTGATAAGTAAGCTCCTGAGCCAATAGAGTTGTGTTTGCAAAATAAAATTCAGCAAATGATTGAAGACGAGTGGAACTGCGGTCTATTTCCCCCAGGTTAAACTGTTTCATCATTTACTCGCCTTTCTATAAAACTATTAAAATTGTTTGCCATTTTTCAGCCTGTGTGTGTGTGTGTGTGTGTGTGAGAGAGTTCTTACATTTTGACTTGAGCTGTGAATTTTATCTGACTGAGTTACAACATAGTGGCCTCGTAACCAATCTGTTCCACAGCCTCTATGCGATTGTAATTGCATTAGTGCAGTGTTGATTTTTTATTAGACACCTTTTCCCAAAGTCTCCAGGCTCATTTTCCTTTATTAGACAAGTCTAAAAAGACAATACAGAAGCTCTTGTCACTGAGTCTCTCCAGACAAAATTCATTCCTAAGTGAACAGAGTGATAACTGGGCAGAACTGAGCCAATTGAGGAGATTTGCCATGGAAATGCTGCAGGTTGCCTTTTGTTTGTGCTAAGAAATATCTTAATAGGAGCACACGGCTCGCCTGAAAACAGCTGAAAGTTGCCAAATAATGAATATGTTACATGAAGGACCTTTGACTCAGACATAAATATATTTTTCATTATCCATTCAGCAAGAAATTACAAATAATAAAAACTACATAAATGTGAATTTATAGTATACTAGGTAGTCACAACGTATATATGTTTTACCAGATCTAGCTCTTGCAGATGGAATTGTCCTTCTAGACTCAACAGAGACTGTCGACTCACTGATTCTATCAATCCTGCTGTATGGTGGAAAAAAGTGGAAACGGGTGTCAAACAAGCAAATGTAAAACCAACTGAGATAGTTTATTAGCTAGTGACAAATGAGTAAGTCTTGCATATAACTGGAAACTTGAATTCATGTTGTGGCGTCGTCTGTCAGTGTCCTCAAGATGTTGGTGCAGTGATGCTTCAGGAATGAGACTCTGCATGCATGACTTTGGACAAACTGCAGCCTAAGACAGCACAACCGAATCCTGAGGAAATCTTGGCCCAGTCACAGTGAAATCCCCCCGATCTCTGGACAGCATCTCTTTCATAGGGTTCTGGTCAACACAAAGTAAACGTTATCACATAAATATGTTCCAGATATTGGCATGCCTCCTACTGCATCTAGAGTTCAAAGATTAAACTTGTTTTTTACAGTCGGTGTGACTGTTTCTCTCAAGCATTTTTAAAACGAGTCCTCCTATACGATCAGACACTACAATGTTCTCATCACTAGAAAACCCCACACCTTGGGCCACTGAAGCCACCAACTTCCAGTTACAACGATCCATTAGTGTACTTTACACAACAGTCCAAAGTTCACTGTTCCAGCTGAAATTGGCATGAATCAATATTTAATAATCATATGAACATGCTTACGGTAATATTTTTAGCCTGTAATTGGAATTCTTTTCATAAGTCTGTTGATTACTGCAATCAAAATGTCTTCAACTATTATATTATATTATATTGTTGATGGCATGTGGACTTTAAATTTAACCTCTTAACTGTCACAAGGACACTTTTTTTGTGCGAAGGCTGAGGGGTGTTGTGGTGAGCTATCTGCAACTACACATTTATCTTGTCATTATCTAAGTTGTTTTATGTTTATTAACATATGCTTCAGCCATTCAGCTTTTCATTTGAAAATTGTTGCACAAGAGCTGAATGATTGGAGCCATTACATCCAACGTGCCTTTAAATTTTTCCATCTCTGTGTCCTTTATTTATATATATATATATATATATATATATAAATATATATATATATATATATTTTTTTTTTTTTTTTTTTTTTTTTTTTTTTTTTTTTTTTTCACATTTTCCTCCATCCATCTGTTTGACAGACCAGATATAGATGTTTGCTGTCACAGTGCAGATGCAGCGCTGAGTCACAGTAATCGTTTTACTGAAGCTTTCACCTGAGCTCTGCATGCCCTCGTGTTTGCCAGCAGTGTCACTCACTAATCTTTGTAATTTCTTTGAAAGATGTGTCCAGGGCCTCAGCTGTTTCCTCTTTATTTTTATTGCTGTCACACCTGGTGCTGTGGAGGCTGGAAAAGAACAGATGACAGCAAATCTCTGACAGATAGAGAATTCAACAGGTGGAGAAGCTGGCGGTGCTGCACTTGCACCGCAGTCATTATCTGTAAACTGTTTTATACAATTCTTTAAAGTCAGGCTTTTTTGGCATCTCAGTGTGACATGAGATAAGGAATGGTGGAGCAGAAGGTTTAAAGTCAATAGGTGGCTGTCACCCCTCCAATAGAGGATCTAAATTGGTGAGGAGGCGTGATGATTCATGATGCTTCCATGATACTGCCCTCAGATATGTACACGTCACCATGGGACATGGCCAGCTAATGGGGTTAAATTAACTTAGATCCAAACAACAACTACAACCTAACATGGTATAGAGGCCATAGAGCCATTCTTGCTTTTGCTCAGACTGTTTGTTGTGTGACTACCTGTTTAAAACTAAATCCATAAGAGTTGTTTCTGTGTAACATTGTTTTTTTTTTTTTAAGTACAATCGGTGTGTTTCAAAGTTCTTGCATCGTAACCACAGAATGCATGCTTTATTATCTCCCTGTCTAGCACTGTTTAACCAGCTTATTTTGCTGTTAGCTCAGTTATTATCTATGCACATGGGAAATCTCACTAAGTGACTCATATCAGGCCATTGTGTAAAAATGGCAGAAAGAAGCTGGCGTGTAATAGAGGCATTTAAAGATGTAACTCCAAAGACGATACAGTATATTGACTGAATGAAAAGAATACAAACTCAAAGAAATCTATATTTTTTATCTGCTCTTCATGTCTTCTTTTTTATTCTCCACACTTATTTTCTCCAATGACTGCATTGTACTCCCTCTCCTTCTCTTAGATGTGTTTTTGTTAGTACCCCAATCCACTTAATTCCCATTCCTGTTCCATCTAAGTGCTTATATTCCTCTCATCTTTCTTGCTATCCTTGTTATGTTCAGCTATATAATTCTGTGAGTCCTCCATCACATCTGGGGCTCTTTCTATCACACTGAGTAAAAATTCTTCAGTTTTTTTTTTCAATATAATTTTTTTCCTTCCCAATCAAATTCTCAAAGTCTGCCTTGCTGAGCTCCTTTCTTTCTTCTCTTCTTAAAAACATTCTGAAAAAAAAAAACCCATCATGTGCTTTGAAAAATTGGAAAATCACAGTTATTTTGTACCATTACTATAATTACCATAAACAAACAGGACCATTACAGAGAAATTTGCATTCCCAAACAGCCTCCCCAAAGCTTTTTGTGCCATGTGTTTTCAGCTAAAATGTGCAGGACAGTGTGACTGTCAGAGAATGCTTTTCTTTTATCCTTTACTGAGGAAAAGCCTTGGCTGTGTGGTAATGAATGCTGGTCCAAGAACCAAATTGCTGAGACGAGTTGAAAAATTTAAGCATGACTGACTGACTCTCTAACAGTGGTTAATCTGATTGAGATTTCATTATGCCATCCACTTAAATTGTACAAAACAGACCAAATTGTTGATATGTGGCTGAAATAATTGACGTGTAGGTCAAAGAATTAGCAATTTACTTTTGAACTGCTGACGTGTACTGGACAAAATGCAACGCAAAACAAGCGACTTGAGCTTCTGTTTGGTATTTTATTATTTGTGCAATTCGCCAGACGAGGTGGCAGCACAGTGTCGTCATAATTGAGAGTAGAGATGAGCAGTTATCCCACTGTTTATCTTCATTATGATTCATGTTTTATCACAGTGAGAATATTGATTTATTGTGACAACAATCACCCAAAAACTAGTGATAGTTTGTCTTCATATTCTTTTGTTAGTTCCATTAGTGCAACAATAAATAAGAATATTTTTTAAATGACAGTTGTTGTTGTCTTTGAAATCACACCAGTTAACTTATATGGTGCCCAGAAACAGCCTACTCATTATTAGTAAATGGCTGTTTGGTTCTGTTTGCAGGGGGAGGAGTTAGAGCAAGTGTTGTGTTCATGAGGCGTTTATGCAGTGATGCACAATAACATACAATGTATTGCTAAAAACGACTTCATGGGAGGTTTTTGTTATCACTTTATGGTTGTCACAATAAATATAAAGTATTTTGAAAAATATTTAAGTCCATACTGCCCATCCATAATCGACAGCTATACAGTGCTCTTAAGTCTTCCACACATTATTCCTACCACTGTGGCCAAATATCTCATTGTTTCTTTCTCACCTTAAACATCTCTGGAAACAATTTGAATTGTTTGGATGTCACCAATAATTTTTATTGCCAATACTTTATTAGTCTCAGTTCAGAATTATACACCTGTAGCTACTTTATTGTCGTTACATCTATTAAAAAAAATTGCATAAATCAAAACAAATGCCTTTATTTTTGCTTGCTCTATTGAATTCAATTGTGACGTTCTCATGCAAAGACCTCTTCTATTTGAAAAGATGCCAAATCCAGAAAAGTCGAATAAATAGTTTTTCTCCTCATGAAATGGCTTTGCTGCAGAAGGAAATGTATGATTAGGATCTTAGTTATTGCTTTGCCTGAAATCGCTCCTGTCTGGATTTCTGTCCATTGCACATTGATTAATGTGTTTATGATTCTGTTCCTCTTGACTTCTTGTCACTTTGCTGGAACTGTTTTTTGATTCTTGCTCTATGGGTGTTTTTGTATTTGTCTCCATATCTGTGTGCGTGTACTTGTGTGTGTCTTTCTGACTATATGTGACTGTTTGTTGCTTTGCTGTGTGTGTGCGTGGGTGTGCGTGCGTGCGTGTGTGTGTGTGTGTGTGTGTGTGGAAGTGTAGGGTGAGGTCTGAAGCCACTGAAGCCTCAAAGCCCCAGGATGCTCGAAAGAGAAAATGAACACTCACTTGTTAAAATTGTTTTTAGCCACACAAACTCAAACAGAAGACACAACACACATCCATGCTCCAGCCTGAACTTGTTTTTTTCTTCATTCAGCCTCATAGAGAAGATTGTAACCTTCAGTCAACCAGATAAAAAGTTTTTCTTTCTGCGTGTCTGAGAAAGTGTAACAGATGGAGAATTTGAGATTGCATTAAGGATATTTGTCGAACTGTAAAGGTGTGTTTAAAACTTCAAATTCCCTTCCTCTATAATTAACTTCTTCAAGATTAGGCAAAATCTATAATTTTTTCTCCTGCTTTTTGGCTGAATAATTTGTTGGGGTTCATAGTAATGGAAAGAGCATGCCGCAGTACATAAAGTGGCTGTAAAGCTGCAAAAACAACAACCAGACTGGTGGGGGCACAGTGACGTCACCATGTAGAGTCAAAGACATCTAAAGCAAAACACCTGAGGACCATTTTGTCATAATCACTCCCACTTTACCGACACTCTTAAGCCTAAGAAAATTGGGATATACTATGCTGTCCTTGAATGAGATTTTCTCCCCACCAGTCATGTCAATTTGTCAATTTTCGTCTTTTCCCCGTGAATGTTTCTTTTCTCTCCCTCTGCGATTGTACATTTAGAAGCACATTACACTGCGTAACACCCACTCTTCACTCCATCTGTTTCTTTCCAGGGTGATGAAGTGCTGACCGTCATTAAAACCAAAGCTCAGTGGCCAGCATGGCAGCCACTTAACCTGTAAGTATCACACAATTTCAAAACAGAGGGTACTTCTGTAAGAGATGAGATTAAACAGAAATATAAGTGAAAAGTGTGTAAACCAGGAGTATTTATTTGTTGTTTTTTAAAGTGTTTTGCTGATTGTGAGGCACTTCTCCAACTCCAATATACAGTGAAGGAAATAGAATCATTATATACATATATAGCTACTGGATAATTCATATTCTTGCCTCTGAATTTACTACTGTGTTCAGCAATGTGGGTATTTAAAGTTCTTCACACTTTCTGATAGTATCAGTCTTCTTAACTGAATTTGAATTGTATGGCTGTTGAAATAAATAATTCAATTGACACTATGCTTTAACACAGGCATGTGAATTTAAATATTATTCTTAAATACTTACTGAAATACTTGTATGTCCTAGAAACACTATTAACTGATGTCTTAATGATTTGTAAACGTGCTCAGTTATTTGTATTCTTTACAAATTATTGCAATATCAAACATATTTGTTTATATTATTCTATCAAAATGTTCATATGATGGCTTATTCATTTATTAAATTGTAACACTTTCAGTCCTTGGTATTATTAATTAATATTAGCATCACGTTAGTGTCACCTTAGTGTTACCTTTATTCCTGCAGATTAGTCAGGAAGCTGTTTTTTAATGTAACTCTAATTGTCTAAGGACAATTCTCTTAATTGTATGTGAGCACAGCAATAACAAGTTGTCACTTTGTGTTTCTGCCGAAACTAAAAACTTGTTAGCATTCAGATTGGGATCTGAAATGATCTAGAAGAGCGGCTGTAGCAGACCTCCTCAGTTGTTGGAACACATAAGACAAGGTTCTGAACCAATGGATTGAAACAAAAATTGAGCAATAAAGATGGCTTTCCCCAGCAAAAGTTTGGGATCAACAAAAAAAAAAAAAAAAAAAATACACAGGTGTACATATTTTTTTCATTATTTTGACCAAATACTAATATTTTAACTATTTCCGATACCTAGGAAATTGCTGGAGGTGAGTGGCATCCTTCGATTCATAATAAAGCTTAGTTTAATTCACCGAAGCTAAACAGTTATTTGCTGATCTTTGTTGTGCTTCTTAGAATGTGTTAGTGATTGAAAAACAGATGTTAGTGGAAAGATGGGACTTATGCTGCAGCAACTGTGCATGTGTTCGTATATGTGCGGTATTTGCTAGGTAGGTGTGAGCAAACATGTTTTCATCTTGCTTCTTGAAGAAATGTGTTCATCTCATTTTGTTGTAACTTCTGTTGAAAAAAAAAATTATTTGCTCACTGAACACTCAGAAGTCTGGACAACCTCGACTTTACTTTTGAGACAAACAAAGAAACGGATGATTATATTTTGTTGAGAAACTACATGGAGACGACTACACAATTATTCAAAGCATATTCCAAGAACCAACAAACCAAACAAACATGACTAAAAATAACAAAGAAAGTTCATCATCTGTAACAGATGATCAAAAGAAAAGCATGAGACACTTTATTTCCTTTGTCCTGGATGTATCTTCAGATGATGTGGTTTATACATGAATGGCAGAATTAATCTGCATCATAAGTAGCAATTAGCACAATTAATAAGCAGAACATAGAAGTTGTTTGAATAAAGTTTCAGCTCCAGCACAATCAATGAGCTATTGTTGTGCATGAATATTAATAAACCTTATTGTTTTCTGTCGGCATCGTTTATATGCTTGGTAAGTGGCGTGCTGACTTGTTTGAATATTAACACACCAGCATCCTCTAGAATTAGTTCAAGAGCAATTAGGATCTTATCACGACTGCAGCCCTGGAGGCTTTATGTGCACACTCACTTACACGCCGACTCTTGTGTATCTTTCACTAAACATCTGTTTAATTGCCCTTCCTCGAATTGTCAGCAATTTGTGATAGCTTGTGGAACTCTTATTTTTATGACTACCAGCAGTCACATATTTGCATGCACCTGCAGTCACACTCTCAGAGAATCTGAAACATTGTTTCTATTCTGCAACTGTGTTTGCTGAGATGTAATGTTTTTGACCCGTGTATGAGTTAGAATAAAAAGTTTAAGGCCCTAACAAAAGCTCTTGCAACCTAATTCTTTCCCGGATGTCTCAATGCAGCCTTGGCTTTATGGCTTCGCAAGATGATTTCAGCATAAACAGACATTTTCAGCTTCTGATTAGCTATTTTGTGGATGCAATTATCAAGCAATTAGCAGTCTAACGGGGGTCAGAGGTCAAAACATGTAAACTGTTACATTTACATGCAATTAATTGAGATTCCAAAGATTTCCTGAATTTGCAAATGATTATGTATGTGAATAAATTACAGACCTGGACAAAGTTTTTGAGGCTAACAGATATTTGACTTTTCATTAACTCTTCTGTTTTAGGTGTGTTTTTTTGATCTTTGAAACACTTCAAGCTGAAAAAAAAGGTTTAATTTCAAAAATGTTCCTTGTTTTTGTGCAAAAATTGCAGAACTCGGTCTTGGACAATGTTAGGATCCCAATTTTTCTTCATCAAAGTGTTTTTTGGCTAAATCTAAGTAGTAAGTACTTTTACTAGTAAGTGAACCGACCGCCTTTGATGAGAGACAAACCCAGACATGAATGGCTTTAGCCTGCCTTGCTGACTTACTGACTGATGATTCAGGACTTATGGTAATATTAACCTTTTCTATTCACATTTTCTTCTCCAAAGAGCCTGAAGGGGCCATCATCAGAAAAAGAACGTTATCCCAGTTCTTCGCTGACATTTCCTGGAACTTCTTGCAATGTGTCAGCCTGGCCTTGATGGTTTTCTTGGAGAGAAGTGGCTTCTTTTCTGTCCCTCCTGGCATAAGGCCAGAATCCAAAACTCTCAGTGAAACAACTGTGACTCCTGAGCAATCTCTGCACTGACAGCAATCCGATCCCTCAGTTCAGTCATCTTTAGAATATTGCACTTAGTGGCCTGCCTTGGGTGGCTTGACGTTTCCTTCACTGCAGTACAAGCTTCCTTCTTGGAGTTGTTGACGATTCTAGCAAAAGATTAATTTATGCTAAGTTTCACGGGAAGCAATATTATTGCCTGTGATGATCTTTTGCTGTGAACCGATGATGATGGCACGCTTTCTCTCAGGTAACATGGTTAACAGAAGAAGACTGATTTTAAGCACTATGCAAATGGATGATTGTCAGTTGTTAAAACAAGATTTTTAACAACAAGACTTTTTGGCACAATTTCCAAAAAAATTGAAGGTTTTGCAATGGCCAACTCAAAGTCTGGATTTGAATATGATTGCTGTGGTATGACCTTATGCAGCCATTTGTTTTTGATCACCCCCAAATGTGGTGAAAAAACTGATTGCCAGTCATGAGAAAAGCTCGATTGTACTTGCCGCCGCCAAGGGTGACTAAACCAGTTATTAGCTTTAGAAGGCGATTACTTTTGATGCAGAGCGTTAATGATTTGGATAACTTTTATCTTTAATAAATGAAATCATTATTTCAAAACTGCATTGTGGTTTTACTTCAGTTATTTGTGTGTGATAATAAAACGTCTCTGACGATGTGAAACATTAACATGTTTTATTTTCTCACCACCTAAATCAGGCGAGCTGCTCCCTCGGCAGAGTTTTCTGTGGATCAGACCCGGCACCTTATGTCCTTCCTGACTATGCTCGGGCCCAGCCCAGACTGGAACGTGGGGCTGTCCGGAGAGGACCTTTGTACCAAGGACTGTGGCTGGGTCCAGAGACTTGTCGCAGATCTCATACCGTGGGATGCAGGCACAGACAGCGGTGTCACATATGAGGTACTATTTTATTACATCTTTTTATGTCAGACAGTGATAACTACCAAATTAAGAATCCTGCCACAAAGAAGCATCTTGTTGACAATTTATAAAGCCTGTCATCACGACAGCCAATAAGGAATCACAACATCAGTGAGGAAAACGGGTCATTAAGTGAAAAAAATGAAACGTGGTCACATTAGAGACGCATTACTGACGTCTTTGCTGTTCAGCATTGCCATCACAGTGAAACATGAAGCAATAGACAAATGTTGTCAGACAATTAGGATTTATCTTGTTAATGGTCTCTCAAAATGCAGCTTTAGCATTTCAGTCCAGTTAAGGGGAACATTGCTGGACTTTGAGTCCTTTCTGTTTCATTTATCCTGTTGTACATTTGCTGTTGTGCTTGGGATTATTGTCCTGTTTATAACCCAGTTTGGGACAATCATCAGCTGTCAGACAGTTGAAAATGTTGGCTTACAGAAGAGTTCATAGTAAACTTAAGTAACTCGGTGTGCAAAGATCCTAACAAGCCCATATCATCACCACCGTGCTTGAAATATTTTCCACTTGTGAATGACCTTTGTTAGTTTACGTGATACAACAATTCCTCCTCTTTATTCATCGCAGTTGTCTGTTTGGCCTGACTTGGAGCTAGCAGACATAACAGCTCCATTTTGTATTTACTTAAGTTATTTGTATGTGATGGTAAATGGAAGCTTACATCTTCCATAAGAGGCAGCAAGGTTGGAATGTTAGCTTATACCGAACATCTTTTTAAGGGCAGTCTATCAAACCTATAGACTTTCTACATGTTACTCTGTACAATGATGGAAGGACCACAGGCAGTAGGTCTAAATCAGTCTGTTTATAAAACACAGCAACCGAGTGCTTTTCATTTTCGCTTTCTGGTACTGTGAAAGGTGTCTTTAGATTCTGCAGTCATGGTATGAAAGAGGCTTATCCATATTCACCAAGTGTTTTGAGACTAGAGCAATTTATTTATAGCTTGTGTACTCATGAATACGCATGGATCTCATCCCGCAGAGGAGAGATGGTAAATACTTTCCAAAAGTCTCACTCACATGAAGCCAGGTGTGTTACTTTTGAAAGGCGAAGTGTTTCTTCAGTGTTCAGAGCTTCATTTTAGCCTTGTGAGCTTTTTGGTAGTGTCACTTCTGCAAGCATTAGCACTCACAGCAGGGGAAAGTTATTCTTTATGAAAGTCAGGTTAATAGTAGAACAAAGACAAAACCGTGGGATTTTATTTTTGATCTTTCTTAAGATTGATGTGAGTTTGAAGAATTTTCCTGTCTTCAAACTCATAGAACATAGAAATATTGTCATGGTTTAAAAAAAAAAACTTTCAATTGATGAAAAACATAATGTTGCTAAAGTATTCATTCATCCATAGTATTGGTCAAAATGATGAAACGCACCCAGTAAAGCTGCATGTTGACTTTAATAGGTCATGTTGTTTGCTGTCATTGATGTTTGTCATGTTTCTTTCTTTACATTTTCTTTTTAAGTGCATCAGAAAACACACGCTTTGACTCACCTGAAAAGAGAGCTGCGTCTCTCTTATTAAAGCAGAGTAGGAAGGGAATCACTGATGCATGGCAGAGATCAAATAATAAAACACCTGCCATTCTGGCTGCTAATAAAATCTATGGGTTATTGTTGCATTATAACTTTTTTATTGACTCTTTTTGACAAATTGTGACTAAGTTGTTCTCATCATCAAGGAATAATAATGTCATTGTGCTTTTTTTGAAAAGCTTGTTTTACAATCATTCAGTCATTTTATGCTGCAATTGGATTAGTGTTCTGGTTTCATGAATGACTTCTTGGTTCCAAATTTCAGCTTCTTATTTTCAATTACTAACCATTGTTTCAAACCTGTACTCTCCTCTCTTGGGCACATCTGATGTACAGCATACAAAATACACAGTATCGGTTAGTAAAGATATGGTTGTATGTACAAATATGTACAAAACATACATATTTGTACACCAGATTCAGATGAAATCTTCTAAATAGGTACATATTTTTAGTTGTTTTATAAGATTTTTTTTCTTTTTTAGAAATTTTCAATACTTACAGAATTGTGTTGCTTTGAGACATTTCAGTGATTCAAAATGATACATGTTTATTGTTTCAATTAATGCTGCAAGGTGGCAAAAAAAAAAAAAAAAACTTCAAACACCTCTTGAATATGAAAACTTATGTTGTATGCAGTTGCTGATTTTTGCTTTTTGATTTACTATTATTTCACAGCATTTTACAGATCACTGACACTTTTTCCTTGTGGTTTTTCAGTCACCAAACAAGCCCACTGTTCCTCAGGAGAAAATCCGGCCTCTGACCAGTCTGGACCACCCTCAGAGCCCCTTCTACGACCCAGAAGGGGGCGCAATTACTCCAGTGGCTCGGGTAATGGTGGAACGTATTGCTAGAAAGGTAAAAGATTCACCGTATATGCATATTGTGTTACTGTCAATGACATAGAAAATAGGCATGCCCATAAAACAATCGATGGTTTTATGTGCAAAAATCTAGATATTCTTTTTATGGCATAGATCTGGTCCAACTTTGAAGGATCCATAGATTAGACATTGGTAATAACTTGACTTAAAAGCGACATCTGGGAGCTACAGTCCCTGTGATCCTTATCTTTCCTCCTGTTTACAGGGAGAACAGTGTAATGTGGTGCCAGACACCATCGACGACATTGTAGCCGATATTGGACAGGAGGAGAAGGAGGAAGGTAAAGCAAAATGGACAAGCAGACGCGCTGTATTACAGCTGAGCAGAAAATGAACCCCCACACAACACAGTAGCTTTAAGATGTTTATGAAGTGTTTATTAAATAATTCAAGCCTTATTATTACTTGATTTTATATTTCCTTCATCTTCCTGGAAAATGGTTCTCTTCAGATGTCTGTATTTATTACATAACCTTTTAAATTCAACATTTGAACCTCTTTAGTTTCAACACAGAGGCTGTGTTGAAACTGAGTCTTTTAAAGCTTGAGAAAGCAAACCATGTTCACTGCAGAGACAGCTGGTTTGAGATGAAGCTAAGATTAGAGGTCAAATAGTAACTTTATAGATCTAGCTGGCCTTTGGCTTCAACCTGCTGTGTGAAGGTGGAGCTCCTGTTGTTGCAGAGCACCAGCCGTGGTTCAGGGTCCTGTCCTTCACAAATACACCCAATAAGGTTTTTTGATCTGGATATTGATAGCCCTGCACAGTAGCACTGCATAGCGGGCCTTTGGAAAGTCATACCCCTTTAAATGTTTATTTCTTTTTCTTTTTTTTTTCACAATAAAACAACAACAAGAATCTTGTACTTTACTATAAATACAAGGAAACAAATTAATGGATTCCTATGAAACAGAAAGAAAAGGATGCAGTAATTTGACAAGCAAGGAGCTGACTTCAGAAGTCTCCTAATTTGTCCACCTGTGTTTTATTTATTCTCAGCATAAGTACAGCTGTTCTTGAAAAAGTCTAAGAAACTTAAACAACATAAATTGATGAAAAAATAAATCAATAGCAAGTAACAAAAGAGACAGATTATAAAACAACATCCCAAGGCATCTCACTAAGCATTGTTCAGTCCATCATCTAAACTTGAAACCTAGCAAGAGATTGCCATCCACCTTAACATAGTGAGTGGGCAAGAAAGTATTGAACATAAAATCAGCTGTAGACACATTGTAACTCTGTACTCATTATAATTACTGTTATATAAAAAAGTGATGCAACTGTGAACATGGGGAAAAAATATGTGATTTGGGATCTGGACTGTGGTCAGCCATTTGGATTCTTCTGCCCCAGAGATGAGATTCTACATGAAGCAAACCAATTCTTGTTACTGAGCAATATTTTACAGGTACAATGCATCTGTCATTAAGGCGTGTTGTGAATGTTTTGTAATTTGCGTGACAAGAGTCTTTGATGTTTATGGTCAAAGCATCCAGTTCAAACAACTCATATTCTATTCTATTCATAGGGATATATATATATATATATATATATATATACTGTGTATTTATTAGTATTTAGATTTAAATATTTGTATGAGAGTGTGTGTGAAACTGGTGTAAAATTACCCTTTGTGTGAACAAACTAGGTCATTAGAGCTAATTAGACTCCATTTTCCCATTTTCTACTTCTTTTCAGTCAAAGTATTCAGATGTTTTTCAACCCACTGAACAACTCGTTCGATGTGTAATATTTTTCCTCTCTCAACTCCGGCCTAATACCTGTTTTTACGTGAAACGATTTTTGGTTGAGTGCAAGATTTTGCACGCAGGGCGAAAATCTTAGCAAGCATCACCGGCTGTCTAATAAATTTCTTCCCCATTGAGTCACGACCCATTTCCCTTTTTCCTGACTTTCTCTGTCCCTCTACATGTCCAGGATTTCTTTCTCGCTTCTATGTGGGATGCCTCTAAAGAGGAGAGGTTCCATTCAGGCTGCTCCCTCTGGTCAGCCCAGACCTTTAACGCTTTCACTTAACAGATCCACCCATCCCTCTCTTTAGCTTTTCAGCTCTTTTCTTCCCTCATTTTCCTTTGCCATTGTGTGTTATCCCAGGGAACTGGGTCCATTTCGGTTCGTCCCTGTAGTCCTAAAGTATATTCACTCTCACCTCCTCCTCTCATTTTCCCTGCCTTTCCAAAGTCCCAGGAGAGAAACTTTAATTGACGCTCATAGCCCCGCTGCTTCTCATACCTCTGCTTCAGCTGATAATTGGATGAGACATTCACAAATCACATTCGTCTTGTGCGTAGCCCGAGTCCCTTGCTGCCTCCTTTCTTGCTAGGATATGATTCGGGGGATTCTGGTGGTCTGCTACGTGCTGTACTCACATTTACACTCGGTGTTAAGTGATTTTCTTCATTCTCACGGCACCGGAAAGAGAAATCTGTCTCATTCACAGTGAGATAGAGTATTAATCTGTTGAGATGCAAATTAAACTTCCCACATTGACCGTTTCACCCGAGGCTTTCCCCCGAATAATGGGAAATAAATGAACTTAGTCCTTACCCTTTCATGATCTGTCCATCCGCCTTTCGTAGACGACACACCGGAGACGTGTATCTATTCTGCCTGGTCTCCCTGGTCAGCCTGTAGCAGCGCCACCTGTGACAAAGGTCGCCGAATGAGGCAGAGGATGCTAAAGGCTCAGCTGGATCTCAGCGTACCTTGCCCTCACACCCAGGACTTCCAGCCCTGCATGGCGCCGGGATGCAATATGGAGGGTAAGAAGGCGTACAAGAAATGCATGCAAAGATTTTGAAAAAGAATAAGCATTCTGTGGCAGCTTGCTGTCCATAAGTAAAATTTATGTGCATATGGAACAGCCTGGGCTTACACCGCTGAAATACAGATCAGGATAATTCTTTATTTTCTCTCATTAAACTGAAGGAAAGCAGTCTTTAATTCCCTTTTAATGGGGTCAGCTGAGCCACTTCAATACTTTGGAAATTTATGAGTTAGGCGCTGATTACACTTGGCAATAACAAATCCTAGCTGCAGCTTAGGTGTATTTAGATCTTGTAGTAAGCTAAAATTTATTTAGAATTTATGCAGTTTAAAAGTTTATTTTTTTGGCTTCTTTTATGTTTGTAATTAAACAAACATGCCCATACAACGTCAGTAAAGGTTAACCATGTGGCCCAGTTGCTGCCCACAGTTGGACCCACTGTTTTCACCAGATTGCTATTTCAACTGTGTTCTGAGTTTGGTCTGGATTTGAAGTTTCCACACCATGCCTAGTTATTTGTAGGCCAATAGTTGCATAATGGGTCCACGTTTTGACATAGACTTCCCCATTTTGGACCAACCTGAGCTTCACAATCTGTTGCACAAGGTTCCCTAAATCTCAAAATTATTTATTTAAAATCCACATTTTTTATTTCCTGTTGTTATATTTGTCTGAAATAAAAATGTTAATTTAGGTCTGATAAAAAAAAAACATGGACTGAAGAGAATACATATGTAAGTTTAAAATTACTTTTTTTCCTTTCACTGTAAATTCATATATTTCACATTTCAATATTCTGTTTAAATTGCAGCATAAAATACTACTGTCTTTGGTTAAACAAAAGGGAGCTTTGTATCATCAAAAATATCTAGCTAGAAATATTATTTTTACAATTTAGCTCATTTGGTACTATATTTTTTAACGCACTTGAATACCTAGCAATGTCATCTATAGCTTGGTTACCCAAAAGAAGAGGAGATGAGTGTAGTTTCCACAAAACATCAAAAGAGGATTACACTTACGTTTTGTTTAAGCAGCTTACAGCAGCACTTTCTTGTGTTGTAATTATCTCAGAGTTTGGGATGCTCAGGCAGATTAATGTTCAAACTAGTTCAAACTATTTTAATGTCAGGCCTTTTTGAAGATATCTCCAAAAACGATTTCTTTTCTTTCAGTGCTTTAAATCCATTCTGTGAATTGGTTCTTGAAGGTACAGGGCCAATGCTGACGTTTGAACTACCTCAGCTTTGTCTTTCTGGTGCAGAGGAGCAGATACCCTACTGAGAGCTCCTCTCCCTCCCTACACAATCTCTGAAAACGAACCTCAGCCACCCTACAGTGGAAGCAAAGTGTTTCAGCCACTTGAATCTGGGATCTCATTCTTTCAGTCACAATGGCTTTTGGTCATAGATGAACTTTGCTTTTTGCAATAGCTGTTTCTTTACCACAACAGACGGGATCAACACCTGCGTTACAACGGAGTCGTGAGCCTCCACTGTGGGCGTCCATCTCCTGCTCAATCTCACCATCATTTGTGAACAAGACGCCATGATACTTGAACTCCTTCTAACCCTTCTCCATATCCGCTAAACAAGTGGAAAATCAAGCCAAATTGCCAGTACCCTCTAAGCAGCTTTTCAAGGGTAAAAAGCCGTTCTGCTGTCCCGTGCCTTGGATCACATCAACAATTTTCCTTGTGAATCTGAGCCTTCTTTGCAATTACCTAGATTAAAGTTATTTAGAGAAGAATAAAAACTCGATCCCAAGTTGTAGTTGTCAAACAAATGTGATTCTCGAGCGCAAATTGTCATTCCATCCTGATGACTCAAAATGCTTTTTCATCAGATCAGGACAACCGCTCTTCCCACTAAGATGTGCAAAGGAGAATCAACAGCAATTTGACAAAAAAGTGGTCCTAATAAGGTCACAGATCTTTGAGGTTGATAGACAAATAATGAATGTACACAGAAATCCCATGTTGCATAAAGACTAATAACCACATTGTAAAATTGTGAGGATTAGCAGTTAAATCCCATCAGTGCTCAGCTTCTAGGATCTTTAAACAGGGATTTGATTATGTTTTCTGAGGATCAAAGAAATCAACACTCCATGTGTTCATCGTTATGTCAAACCTAACCAGAGCAAAGAAAAAAACAAAACAAAAACAACTGTCTTTTTTTCTGAAGGATAATTGGGACTAATACACACAGCAGGCAAGTTAAAAATACATATTTAATAACTCAGATCTCTGTTAAATTTCAAGGTGCTCACAAATTAACATCAGCCTTTAACTGTGTTTCTTATTTATTCTCTTCTGGCAAATTGCAAAAAGTTAATCCCCAATTTGTCAAGTTGCTTCTCTTGTCCTGCAAGGTAGAGATGATGATGCTGCTGAAGAAGCACACACATTATCGCAAAATGCCTGAAGTTTGCTTTTGTCCAATTTTTATTGAAAGCATCTGGAACAAGTGCTGAAAGGGAGTGCCTGTCTTCGCTGTCTCCTCAGGTCCCCAGTTTTCACTCCCAGGAAGTCTTTTAGTGATTAGACAAGTGAAACAGTTCAAGGCTAAAGGAGCTTCTCACAGACACCCACGCTTCTATCCTCCACTACACCCTTTATCGATTATTAGACAGCAACACAGATAGCTTTTTATTCCCAAGCACCTCTCCTTTGTTTTCATTTAGTGCTCCATTAGTGTGTGGTGGGAGATTGATAATTGTGGGGTCCATGCTGGGGCAGGATGGGAAGCAACGCTCAGGATGATTAATATTCCAGGGAAACACTCCGACTCTCTGGAGGCCCTACTGAGCTTGAGATACCTGTATCTTTTATTAATGATTCGCTTAGTTCTGCTTTATTAGGCTGCAGCTGGTAAGCAACATCAGTTTGTTGGAAGTGTACGAGAGTCAAGTGTTGTTAGTCAAAGAAAGGCTCATTTATGTTTGTCAGAGTTCATTGATCATTCCCAAAGAAAACCTCCAATTTACAAGGTCTATTCCCACATAATCATCTGCTTTTGACAGCCTCCCTTTTTACACTTGTGATACGTTATCTATTCCTATCTCAGAGGGCTTGTTTCAGTCGAAAGCAGTTAAGGTTTTACAGTGTCTTTCCACAAGCAAATAAAAGTGGGGTCGTGAAGCACCACCCTGACTAATAGTGATGGGAAAAATGGCAGAGCTGAGCCTCATTAAGCTTCGGAGGCAGCAGTTCACTATTCACCTTATCCAAGCAGAGGTCATACATATTGACTTAGGCTCTCTCAGACCCTGGCTGTGAATAGGACAGTCCCCAAGGAAAAATGGAGTTGAAGTCATTTCTGTGAAAGGAGAGCTCTTTGAAAATGCCTCTTTTAAACTTTGAGCTTAGTGAAGAGGCTGCTATCAAGCAACTGCATGGAAAATTCAGGGTGTAGGGACAGGTGTCCTGCGACCAGGGGACAAGGCACAGACATCCCTGTCATGCAGGCTTTGAAACTGTTCAATTCGGAGAGCGTTTGACTGAAAATCTAAAGGTCCCTGGTGTGATCCTGGATTCCAGCAGCATGTTTGTGCTCTTTGAACCTGCACTGAAAGCATGGGATGTATTAACAATTGACGATGACAAATGGGTTTGATTGAGTAGCAAAATGAACCAGAAACATTGCAACTGCATTTCACATGATGATCAGAATGGACATGTCCGATTCAGAGCTTCTAGCTTCGGGGTGCAATAACCATTTACCTCATGGGAGGTAAATGGTTATTGACCAAGACCAAAATACCTTCACCTGTTTTTCAAACCTTTCTTTTAACCTGAGAGAGAAAAAAAATCTATTTATCTATATTTCCTTCTTTAAACTACAGAAACTGAAGGATGAAAAGACTACACCGTGATATCTGTTTAAAGTTCTAAACGATCGTGATTCATGCTTTGAAAGGCCAAAGTTCACTTACGTCGGGGTGCCGCATGGTTCATTGCTACAGCACACACGTGTACATAGCAGCTACAGTCCTCCACAAAACTGTCGTGGTTTTCATTCCAGACTTTGGGTCATTTACTGCGCGTTTCCCTTTCTCTCCCTGACCTTCTCCCTGTGAAGCTTTTAATCAATAAAGGCCACAAATGACACAAACTTGTTAAGTCTGTCGTGCAAGTATACATTCGTACATATAAGAAGCATTTCACATGTATTCAGTAATTGAAACAGTTTGGTGATTACATTTCCTGGTTCTAAATTTTCCATAATTTTAAGATCTCGGGGACATTGTTTGTGAGATAACATATTATTTTATCCTAGTCTGAAATCATGGTGGAGGCTTTTTCAGAAGCCTGGGTCATAGTGAAATGTGGCAGATTTCTGGTCACTATAATAAAACACCTTATTTCTTTATATTTTTCTTCCAACCAGCCAGACCTTACTAAGTGTTAAAGGTGCTCATCATCAATAAGTCCACAGCCCTTCTTAATGCATTTCAAACTTTTTCTTTAAAGTTTAGCTGCCTTTGTATCTATTAGTGATGAGTCTAGACGGCTTAGAAAAAGTTGTAGCTTATTTCACTTAATGTTTTGCTTGACATTTAGGGGAAATGTCAACGCAATGTTAATAGATACCAGAAACATCTATTAACATTGAACTTCTGTATATCAGATTGATTATGTTTCAGTAAATATTGTTGACAGTAAAGGCTGAAGTGAATCACAGCTAAACAAGCAAAAAAAAAAAGTCAATGTTATTTATTAAGTAAAGTTTGCATTAGGTCAAACATACAAATCATACCTGCAGATTTTCACATCCATTCAATATCTGAACTCAAAACAGCTTCTCTGATTCAAAAGTGCTCTATTTAATATAAACATAAGATGGCTCTCATCTACAGTGATAGTTGAGGTGAACACCTATTTGACTGAGGGTGTAGCAATTAATTTTAAGAAACGTATACAGTATATATCAGCATTTCTGACTTTTTGATTAAATCCGTCTTTCTTAATTGGGCTTTTTTGTACAAAAGCACAAATATGTTTTTTTTTTTTTTCACTTTTGTTCTTTCTTCAGTTTGCAAATTTTGTCAAATAAATTTTAAACTTGTTTCGTGGATGTTAAAAATTGATATCCATAATGAAATTTAGATGACGATTAACTTACTTTGAACTAAAAAGAACACTTAACAAATGTAATTTTTTTTGGGAACCACATTTTTGTGATACCAAGAAAAGCCATTCATTACTTGTATTTTATTATATATTTTTAATGGAGTTTCATACTGTTAGCATTAATAATCAGTATATTTTGATCTCAAGTTGTAAAATCAGAAGGAAAAAAAAAAACTTGTCAAGAAAATGTTTTTTTCATGACTTGTCTGCTGTTGACGTAAAAATTTTGAGAAATATTAATTTGCTTTTGTAACACATTTCTATACAGATCTGTTCCGAGTCTCTGAGCTCAGAAGAATCTGTGTGTATTCTGTCATTTCACAGAACACACACATTTCTCTTTGTCAAATGCAAAGAGAAAAAAAATACCATGTACTTTAAAAAGTATCTGTTTCTTATCCCGATTGACAGAGCCTTCGACGTGCATGATGTCGGAGTGGATCAGCTGGTCTGCTTGCAGTGTTTCCTGTGGGATGGGGATGAGGTCCAGAGAGCGATACGTCAAACAGTATCCTGAGGACGGTTCGCTCTGTCAGCTTCAGACTGAGGAGACTGAGAAATGCGTTGTCAACGACGAATGCTGTGAGTCTGCCTTCAGTGACACAGTGCTTGTATCACTGTGTCTAGATCTTTATGTAGTAAATTAGATCAAAATAAGAAAAAAAAAAAAATCACAGGTTACATTAATGTGCCAATGATGTGCCGGTTAACAGCTCCTCTCTGTTTCCTGATAGCTAAAATTCACAGCGGTTTTTACTCTCTGGACATTTGTTGTACTTTATTTAGGTTTTAGGTGATAGACAAACACAAAGTTGAGGTGAAAATATCATATCACATGGTTTTGCAAAAACCAGAAAAGTCCTGAATTTTACAATGTTCCTATACAGTATGTAGCTCTGTTCTTCTTCACATCTGTTCTTCTGTTCATGCTGAAAAAAAAAAAAATCCATACATCTGAAGGCCTTGAATTTATACTGGGAATAAGCTGTTGATTTGTGAAACCAATTGTTTCTTCCAGATCTTATTGAGGGGTATCATTGTAAAGGACGCTAACTATAAATTCTCACCACACTTTTCAGTTTCCTGTTTGTCATAAAGTTTCCTTTCCTTCCACTTGTCAAAAATGCATTTCTTTCTTTTGTTCTTTCAAATTAAATAAAATAAATTTGAGTATTGAGGTTTAAGTCTATCGCCTCTAAACAACTGCAAGTACACTTGGAAACAGTAATTAGTTTTTTTCTTTACAGAAGTGATCCAGGAAAACATTGTATAGATTTTATAGCATAATTCTTTATAGGCCTGGAAAGAGCATGGCATCACAGAGCTGCAGGCTGGACAATCCTCTGTGCCCTCTATGCTTTTCAGGGCATTGTAAAGTCATACTTGGATTGTTTTTGTCTGTAATATAACAGCAGTTAATATAACAGTCCAAAACAGCAGCACATCTGGCGTTTGATCAACCAAAATCAGACACGTGTTTGGTCAGGTCTCATTAATCCCCACTGGCTGCTTGGATACGATTCAGGTCGCCTGCAGAGGCACTTCTGGCTCTCTACACTCTCCACTGCTATTCACACCCTGTTATTAAGCCTTATGCTCCTTTTCAATCATAATGGGTTTCTCTGAGGAACACGGTCTTGCATAAGTAATCAGTAGCAATAAGAACAGCTGGAAGAATTTCCTTACAATTCTCCCTGTCTTGATGCTTGTCTAAAATATTTAGATCTTTTTCTTCTTTTTTTTTAACCTTAGAATTTACATTTTACGGCACTAATTAAGCTTGAATCTTACTTTTACATCTGTTGTGAATAGTGGATTAATAAAGTATATTCATTCATTTACTAAAGTATTTCTTCCATCAGTGTGCACAGTGTGATATTCCGATTTTATTTTTACATTTTCTGCAGCTCTGATCTGAAATATTAAACCATTTGCTAAAAACTCAGTTCAGGTTTTTAACAGACTCTTGTGTGTGGCAGAAACGGTTCATATTTAAGAGGTTATTCAACCATCATCACTTTGTAAGTAGCTTTAATCACAAAACTTCAGATCTGACCAGGCTGTCAAAGAGAAAAAAAAAAAAAAAAAAAACAGCCTTTATGAATGTCACTGCTATGACCCATTCAGATCTAGGCATTTTGGAAACCCTATTGTTATATCCCATAATTTCTGCAGAATTAAAAAATTTAACTAAAAGAGTGAGCATTTCGTTCATTTGAGATGAAGCAAAAGTGTTTAATTTGGAAGTTCTAGTTTAGCTTTTTTTTGTTTTTGTTTTCGTTTCGCTGCCCACAGCTCCCAGCAGCTGTGTAGTGACAGAGTGGGGAGAGTGGGACCCCTGCAGCATCACCTGCGGTGTTGGCATGAGAAGACGTGAGCGCATGGTGAAGATGCCCCCTATAGACGGATCCATGTGTAAAACCGAGGTGGCCGAGGTGGAGAAGTGCATGATGCCAGAATGCCGTGAGTTCGCAGTTATTCTTACTTTTATGAGTTTGAGACAAAAATTGATAATCGTTCCTCAAGCAAAATTTAAGACCAGAGGACATCAATGCTTTTGTCCAGATTGTACAATGCTTTGCTTCCATCTTTGTGCTGTCTTGGTTCTGTTGATTTTTGAAGAAAAAAAAAAAAAAAAAAAAAAACTTTATTCAAACTGGCTTTTAACTA
>NW_015113330.1:222900-236384 GCF_001443285.1 Poecilia latipinna | reverse complement strand
GCTTTGTTTCCATTTTTTTGCGTTTTTGTTTTTGTTGTTTTTTTAAAAAAAAAAAAAAAAAAAAAAAAACATTTATTCAGACTGGCTTTTAACTAGTTTTATACTGCATGATATCATATGTATGCGGTTTTTATCTTTCCTTGTTTGTTTTATCTTGAGCTTGCTTATTTTGTATTATGTAGTTTTTGTCCTATGAAAGCTTCTAAACAAGTAAAGTTTACTCTCTCACAATTTAAATAACCCACTTCCTCAGAACCTCCTCACAATGTTTTTGTCCTGTCACTGTTACTACGAAAATTGATTTGCGTGTAAAATATGTAAAGCAGAAAGCGACTACTTGGAATTCATGCTTGTTTCTTCATGTTGTTTTGCATTTGTGTGAATCAGTAACCAACATAAAAGTCATGATTTAGATCTATTATTACATATTTTTCCTTTACAATGTTCTCTCTAAGGAAATCGATCTACAAATTTCAGATCGTAACTGAATGTGTGTGCGTGCGTGTATGTGTGTGTGTACAGACACTATCCCCTGCATGCTGTCCCCCTGGTCGGATTGGAGTGAGTGCAGTGTGACGTGCGGCCGGGGAGTTCGAAACCGTCAGAGGATGCTGAAGTCGGATCCTGCTGAGTGCACCGAGGAGCTGGAGCAAACCGAGAAATGCATGTTGCCTGAATGCCGTGAGTTCTTGAATTTTAAACTCTTTGGGACAGTGACTTGCAATGAGCAGAGGTAGGTGAGGCGGCCTCACTTGTCATCATGACAAGTAAATTAACAGTGATAAGAGAAAATCAATTTGTCCAGTTGACTAGTCTATAAATTTGCTTTCTCTACAATTTCAACATTTCATGGTCAGAATTGCTGAATTTATGCATTGCCTTTCAAATACATGGGAGAAAGGCGAGGCGAAGCAATGAGAAACTGTGCCTCCTCTCTGAAGACACACTGGATGATCCTGCCATTTCTGTCTCCCTTTGTACCGTATATCTAATGTTTAATGAAAGTGCGTGCGATATTTAATCTTTCTGATTGGTCATAAATGCACAGTGAAAATGCACAGATTGCAGTACTCTGCTGTACTGATAGAGGGCGGTGTCGAGTCCCAAAGACACAGAGGGTAGCAGTGGGTCCCTGCATGTTTCTCTCTTGATGATTGAAAAGACCAAAAATATAGTCAAACTAGGACCAACTCTCTTCTGTGGTGATCATCTCCATTAAGACAGCCATATTTTCATATGTCTGGAGTTCATTAAAAGATAATTAAGTCAACTAAATGTTTAAAAAGTGAACAATAAGCTTCTGTTTGGGATTTATACAGTATATGCGACTCCAGATGAGTCGGTGCCTCACCAGTCATGAACCTCACTCTAAGTCACTGGTGCAGGATATATGTACTTCTTCTTTATCAACCTGCCATGTGCAGTTTTGTCATTCTTCACTGTGGTTTTATAGTATATAGTCAGGTTTAGAGAAGGAGCTCATGGATCAATCTGAACTTTGTCCTTATTGTAAAGATAAAGAAAAATGGGACAAATTTAACTTTTTTTCCCTCTCTAATTTCTTGCTTAACAAAATGAGTCACATTTTCAGAACACTCAACAATTTTTCTATGTGTGAGTTTCTGAGAATTAATCAGATTTATAATATTTTTTCATTAGTTCAGGAGATTCACTTTTTTAATATTTAATATTCTTAACTGACTGCATATGGTTATATCTCACTGGTTCTCTTCACAGTTTTTCTGCCCAAATATTGGCAGCATTACCTAATGAGGTGGTGTGCCCATGTGAGACCACTGCAGAGAAAATGCTGTTGTAATAAAAAGACAATAAGAGCAACCGTGATTAGATTAAGTTTTTATAAGAATTTTGCATGCATCTGCTTTAAAAAGTTTATGTTGGTAAAATTGAATCTGTTCAGATTAAAGTTTAGTAATGCAGCTCCTGTTCTGGTTTATTGAACTTGTGCACATTCTGCTGCAGACTGGTCCTATTTGCTTGAAAGTGACTGTTGTTCAGGAAGAGAACTGCAGCATGTGGCGAAATAAGACTTTTTTGAATCTCTACAATTCATCACAATTTACTTCAATGTGGTTCATGTACATAAACTATAGTTTATGTGAACTATTCAGATTTGTCACAAAGTGTTCTGCCATGTTCTCAAAAGAGTTAAAATGCATTAGGCTACTAATTGTGATTATTATTGTTGTTACTGTAAAAGTGCAATAAATTCTTTTTTGTTCACTTCTGTTCCTAAAAAGCTGATAGTTTCATCTCAGTTTAACACAATCTCAGTCTTTTGAGCATATTGAAAGATTTGCTGCCTTGAGCTCTGTGATGTACAGTCGCAATTTATACTTGTTTTCATGATATGCGGTTCTGACACTCTTGCTGCAGGCATGAAGTTCTTGTTACCTAAACAAGACTCATAGCTGCTGTCGGGAATCCCTCCTGGGTCAAATGTCTGCCTAGAGGAATTCATATAGAAACAAAACATTGAAAAAGGTCATTCATAAACATCATTTTTTTAACATATTTAGATGCAACACAAAAGCATTTGGGTCCATTTTCCTGTTAAAAACAAACGGCTTTAAAACTAAATTAGTTCTTACTAGAAAGATGACAAAGCTGCCACAACATATGTACTTCTAGGAAATACCCTAAAAATAATGTATTCTTAATGTTGCATTTTTCAACCAATAGCCAGCATCTAAACAGCAGGAGTCGATGCTGTGTTTGAAATGCCAGGAAAGTTTTGTGAGAAGGAAGATCAGTGTCAAGATGCTTTGTCTTTTTTGGGCAGACTGGAGAGTTACAATGATTGAAGGGGATATCACATCTGAAAATGGTTCGCAACCTTTTTTGCAGCTTAGTTTTATGCCATTCATCATTTTCTAACTGCACACATGCATTCAGAGTCTACATACTCTACCTCTGTAACATATACTACCATAAAGATGTGTTTTAGCTGTTTTACAAAGATTACTCCATATTTGATTTCAGTTTGTGGCTCTTTAGTTCCTTAAATTGAAACAAAGCAAACCAGTGGAAAAAATGTTGCCCACCTTTGATCTCAAAGGACAAATGAGTTTACACAGATATGAGTTTGATGGTTAAAACAGGAACATTTGCAAAAAAAGTGTTTCTTTTTTTTTTTTTTTTTTTTTTTTGTTTTTTGTAATATTGGTAGGCATTTTGTAACTGGGATTCATTTAAAAACATTTGAACATTACAACAGAGCAAACACCATTGATCATAAGCATCTCGTGGTCATTCCCCTTGTCTTAAAAACGCACAGTGTAGCGTGAAATACTTGCTTTTATGTTCCATTGTTTCTGGACAGGAAGGTGCAGCGTCAGTGGGAGCAGTTGTTCTGCTGTGTGCTGATCTGTCCAATGTGATGATAAAACTTCACAAGCTCTGGCTTTGCAGAAAAGGCTGTTTCAGAAATTTGCTGTGAATGTGCAAGTTTCATAAAATAAAATGATCTGTTGGGTTTGTGGTATCAAACTGAATCTCATAAATGGTAGGAACTATTCTGCTTAAGATCCTCCTAAATATTCATTACTGTTTAAGGAGTCAGTCTCCCTGGAGCTCTGCACAGTTTGTGCCCAACCAAATGTGTCACATGCTCAGTGCCTTGATAAAGTTATCATAAGCTTGACCTTGTTCTCGTTTTGGAACATGACAGACTCAGACTGCAATCGTTTTTTATTAGGATTTTGTGTGATAGACCAACAAAAACCTATGGTTTGCTCATGGTTTACTCTTATCCCATAAGTAAGAGTAGATTACTTGTATTATTGATCCAGCTGTGCTTAAGAGGTTTAAAGAGGTTTAACAGACACCATTGTGCATTGTGAAAACCAAGGGGGATAAAAGATGTGTATAAGACGATGTTGAGTAAAAGTTTAAAACATAATTAGGTCATAAAACGCTACACCAAACTCTGCACATCTCTGGAAGAACTGCTCAATCTATTATCTGAAAGTGGAAAGAGTACAGCACAACTGCAAACTTAATAAGACCTGGTTACCCATCGAAACTGACAGGTTGGACCAGGATAGCACTAATCAGAGAAGGACCCAAGAAGCTAATGGTAACTCTGAAGGAGTTTCAGAGATCCACAGCTCAGTTGGGAGAATATGCCAACAAGATAATCCTAGTAATTGTACTCTCCGCATTTTGTTTTTCCTCTAGGGAGGCGTTGCAAGAAGAAAGACATAGAAATTCTGTTTGCTGCACACATGCATCACATGTGGCTGACACGGCAAACATGTGGAGGAAGGTTCTCTGGTCGGACGAGATCAAAATTGGACGTATGCAACATTTGTGCTACGTGTGATCAAATACTATCACAGAAGATTACCCGTCACACATCATCCCCACTGTGGAAATTGGTGATGCTGTGGGGATGTTTTTCTTTAGCACTGGCTGGAAAGCTGATTTGAGTTGATGGGAAAATGGATCTAGCTAACTGCCGCAATCCTGGAGATAGCCTGTTAGTTCCTATAAAAGTCTAAAGATTGGGGTCGAGGTTTATCTTTTACGAAAGACAACGACCCTGTAAAGGTTAAGGTTTACAGACCCTCTGTCTAGCCTTGGTTAAAGTCGAATTTTAGCTTGTATGTGTACAAAGTTGGTTGAAGCTTCCCCAGATGGCCTGCAGCTGTTTTTGCAATGCGCAGTGGTCCTGCAAAGTATGTAGATGAGAACGTTGAAAACAAAAGCATGACACTTTCACATTATCACCCAATAAATAATTGAAAACGATGCATCTTTTCAGAATTAAACACTTCTTTCTGCTGGTCTACCACATGAAATCCCCCAAAAAATGATAGAAATGGTTTGGGTTGTAACATAAAAAAAGCTTATTTATTCTTTTTCTTCTGATTTTTCTTTCTCTTTATGTCTTTACCTTCCATTGTTCCTATCATCCTATCATCCAGCGGTGGACTGTATGGTCTCAGAGTGGTCAGAGTGGTCGGAGTGCAACAAGTCCTGCGGTAAAGGGCACACGATTCGCACTCGAATGATCAAACTGGAGCCGCAGTTCGGGGGCAGCTCTTGTCCCGAGACCATCCAGCGGAAGAAATGCAAGATCAGGAAGTGCCGCACAAAAGGGGGAGGCAGAAGCAAGGCCAAGGAATTGGGTAAATAAAAGTATTCGGATAATTTAGTTGCATCTCATCTATTTAAAATCACATTAATTCATAACTATGTAGACATGTCTTTTTTTTTTTATTTGTTTTGTTTTTGCGACGTGCATGCACTGTGTTGTAAAGCAGGGAGTCCTCCATCCGTGTTGCTGATTACTTCTGAATGACGGTTTCTTACTTTGTTTCTACCTCCCCTGCTGCTTCTCATTTGTTCAGGTGCAGCGGGTTGCCGCATGCAGCCATGGACCAGCTGGACTGACTGCACTAAACCCTGCGGAGGAGGCTTACAGGAGCGCTTCAGGGTGCCAAAGAGAAGGGGAAAGGGCAACTGCAAGGACCGGAGGGAGATCCGTGCCTGTAACAATGATTCCTGCTACTACTGAGCAGGGAGGAAAGGAGTGTCGCAAACATCAGAAATGTCTAAATTTAATAAGAAACTTGTTCTGTGTTGGCGGAAGGGAGGAGAGGGCGATGCTAATGGGTTAGTTTCAAACTTTCAAAAAGGAGAGATGGGCGAAAGAGGAAGCAAGTGATGAACTCAGAAGATGGAAAACAGAGTACAGAAAGAGAAGGTTTGATGTTTAGTGAAGCTGTTGTAGAAATTAGTAAACAGGAAGGGTTTTCATTTTAGAACACAAAGAAAGTATTAGACACTAACATCTGTGTCCTGCAAAACTGCATTCGGAGAACTAACAGCTTTGTTAACCTCAGCATTACCAACTCATAAAACCCCTTCCACCATCTGCAGTATTGGTTTTAAATTATGCAATCATGGTAAAAAAAAAAAAAAAAAAAAAAAGACGCCCTTTTTCACATGTTTTTAGCAAAGTATAACAAAGATGATTTGGTCCTTACAAGATCTTGAAGCTTTCGAAGTCTAACTTTGAGTGTAAAATCACATTATAGTCTGTGCTTTCTTTTCAACAAAGATGAAGCCAAACGGAGGAAGCTTCATTTGAAATACTAATACTCACATAATCCAATAGCTTGTAGAAGCACGTTTAGCTGCAGTGACTCTCAATAGTCATTTGTCTGACTTTATCACTTCATTGTGAAGGATTTTTGGGCATCTCGTCTTTCAGCATTGTATCAAACTGAGGTTTGTAGACATTCGGTTGTGAAACATCTCTTTTAAGGTCCAACCAAAGCATCTGAACTGTGCTGATGTCTAGACTAGTTCACAGACCTATAGCATGATGCCATTTTATTTTTAGGTAAAGGAGAATTTGCTCAGTAACTCTTTGTAAAAATCTATACTTGTTTAGAATTTTTCTAGTTATTCTTTAACTGAATTAAACTTGTAACTGAGATGTTCGTGAAGTTTCTGTCACTCCTCAAAGCACTGCACAGTGTGTTGTTGGGGCACTGTCTGATGTTTATTTTATCACACATTTTCCTTTTGGCTTCACATTTGTGCAGTAATTGATAGTCTAGAATGAATTGGGTGTTTGCACACTTGAAGTTAGATTTACATAATTGTAGAAGCTGTTAAAGGCCCGATCAGTTCTGTTATGTTTTGTCCTACAACTGAAAGGCGGAAATAGTTTAAATAGTTTAAAAGTTTAAAATGTTACTCCAGCAATTTTAGATTTTAATTAATGATTTCCATTTGCTTTCTTGTCCAAAATGTTAACAGGCTGCCACAGTTTATCACGTACTAAACAAAGACATCACTTATAAATCACAGTAATACCAATATGTATACAATTTGTCTTTGAAATTTTCTTTTGAGATGTAAGCAAAAACTTGGATTTGTACTTTAAATCAATGAAAGATAAGTTATCGGCTCACAAAAGCCCCTTTTAGATTTTTGTAGTCATTGTTTAATACTAGATAATACACAGCATATGTAACACTATTGGTATGATTTTATGTGTGAAATGTGCACCATCAACTTGCTCCGCTTTTTTTTTCTTTCTTAAAATAAACATCTGAGAAAACTGGAAGCAGGCACTCTGCTTAGTTGCAACGGAAAAACAAGACAGCTGCTGGTAGAAGTTTCACTACACTAAGACTATGAGTGTGAGTCAAACTTTTCCAACTAACTTACAATGGAGAAGGACAATAGATAAAACTGACTCCCAAGTTACCAAACGCTTCATTTCACATGCGATACCCCTGGTGTTGGTGTGCTTTAAAAAGCATAAAAGTAATTTAGTTGTCAAAAGAGGATTGTTACTCTTCCTTACAATCATGTATTTTTATAATTTATTATCAACAACTTTTACTTTCCATCTCCAAAAGCATAAGGCGACGATGATTTTTTTAAAAAAAGATGAAAATATTAGGGGCTTTTTGCAGGACACAGATGTTTAAACAGGAAATCTTTTAGGGCTTCAAAATGTACTGTAAATCTATCTAACCACACTTATAAAAAACACTGCTAGGTAATTACAAAAACTGCTTTCTCTAATAAACAAATACTTTACGTGGACATGTTTTATACTGTTCAGATTAGTTCTTTATATACTGTACTGCTGTTTATCTGTTGTTTCAGCTGATGTAGCATCTAAAGCTGCGATAACGTCACAGAACTTTGATATAGCATGTGCAATTTTTTTTTTGTTTTCGGTAGTATGCCTCTCCAGGTGTACTTATTGCCGCAGAACAGATCGTTTAACGGCCGCATCTGCTTTAGTTAGTTCTGAAAGGAAACATTAGATGGGGTCCTAGGAGAGTCGCACTGAGCTGATCTGCTGCTTTGATCTGGAAGTTGTTACACTTTTCAAACATATGGGACAGCTCTCCATGCAGCCAGTCACTATCGGAGCTTTTTGCTAGAAGATTGTGTCGTATATAGTTTTTATGTTGCTTACATTCTTTTTTGTTTTTGTACTTTTTTTTTTGTATTTGTCAGCAGGTTAGTTTTCTGTTTAAATAAACATCATCACCAAAGTTAGATTTCTGTAGCTACTTTCTTTAAATTCTGCTTATTTTGTTGCTTTTGCTCTTTTTTTTTTGTTCATTTCTGTGTCACATAAGTGTTTTGTAACAAACCGCCTTTACAATAAAAGTGTAAATGTGAAGATTGTTTCAATTATTGAATTTTTTTTTTAGTCTGAGATTACTTTCGGTATTATCTAAGTTCAATAAGGTGTACTATCAAAATTAGGGAAAAAAAGGAAAAAAATGAGTGCAATATGTTACTATTCATAAATACAAATATAGAATTGTATTCAGGAAAGGGGTTTTTATTTCTAAAATCAGTGATTCACTTTTTAGTTCCCAGAATGATAATTGGTCTTTCATCCTATTTGAGTTTAGCAATTATCAAAACTAGATTTTATTCTTATATTTAAGATTGAACAAGAAATATATTTGTTAGTAAAATCAAATGTAAATGAAAGTAAGCATATTTGCTTTGTAAAACGTTTGAAACCAGGTATTTGCACCCACTGTCTGAAATGACACATAACCTCTCTTACATCAAACCACAATAAAATGTTCCTGTTTTAGGTCAGTTTGGATTTTTGAAATTATTTCTGTTTGTTCAATACCAGCAACTTTTTACAATACCACAAGAAGTTGCAGAGCCAGAATGACGTTCTCTTTTTGTTATCATTGAGAAGTGTCTTTTACTGTAGGTGGTCTTGAAAAAAATCCTCTAGAATTTTTCCTGGAGTTTATGTCATTCTGATATTTCTCACTCACCTTATTTGAAGTACGCAAGCAGGACAGAATATTGTGCAGTAAATGTTTTTTTTTAATAAATGTAATTTTGATTAAAAGAGGAACAATTGGCTGATTTTTCCCCCTGATCCTTGGAGAAGAGATGTAACTAAATATTGTGTTGTAATGTGTCACAGCAGTACTACATTAAACTGTGTATAAAGGTGGATGTTACTGAAATATTTCTTATTAAACTTTTAACAGTTGACACAATATTGGTTCATTTTACAAGTTTGAACCTATTTGTGACTTACTGATTAATAGCTTAAATATAATTGTCTTACCAAGGAGAATCCATTCTGGTAAAAGTGAACAAGTATTGAAATTAATATGGACAAAACTTTGTCTTGTAACAAAAGAAATATGTTTAGAGAGCATATTAGTTTTAAACACAGTTTTCTACTTTTGATCAAATGTAACATAACTGTACAAAACTAACATGCAACATTCTCTGATGGCGAGAAACATGTTCTTCACAGAAGGTGAGAACATTCTCACTATTTTTTTTTCATGATACAGAAAGCACATAAATACTCTTTCATGTATCTAATTCAAGACTAGAGAACTGGACTTGAGCAATGAAATTATGTAATTTCAATTTTTGTCCACTAGATGGAGACACAATGTAGATTCCCAGAAGTTGAGAGTCAAGATTAGTTAAAAAAAAAAAAAAAAAAGGTCTTGGTCTATTATTATTATTATTATTATTATTATTATTTTTTTATTTTTATTTTTTTTATTTATTTATTTTTTTTATTTATTATAGGGAACAAACCGATTTTCATGCAGTTTACCAATTTTGGCATGAAGAGTCGTAAAATATCCAGACGGACCTGAAACAGAACCTTATTGACGCCAGAAAAATAAAAAGAAATCTCACACAAAACATATGATTGGTTTGCACCCTGCTATTTAACAGCACATTAGTGAGGATGGCGTATGCATGTGACTACTGTATGTGTATAGACCAACAACTTCACATGTGTACAGCCAATTCTTGTTTTTGACATTCTCAGAGCTGTATGTTTGTTCTGTACTTGGAAAGACTAGTTCCAATTCTTAAAAGCAGCAAAATACTGCAGTATTTTTGCTGCTTTTACCCAGAAGTTTAAATCATCTGGGTTAAGATGATTTAAACTTCTGACAGGCTTCTATGGAGTGAAAATAGTTTGCAGCAAAGTGAACACCTACTCAATAATAAGCAGGTGGTCATATTGTTTTGACAGATTAATGTATCTTGATAAAACCTCTCCTGACTTGCAAACCTAATAAACCTTTAATAGTCTTAGCTGTAGCGACTCTTTACTTAAACTGCCAGATGAACTCAACTGTTCAACACAAAGAGACATTAAGACACATGAATAATGAAAACTGAGCAAAGTATGACAGCATTTTATCCACCAATGATCAATAGTGAATGATGTTGTGTTGTGGGGATGTTATTTCAGCTCAAACAATGAGGGAAACCATTAGACATGCTTTCAGGTTAGACAAGAACAGAGGCACTTTGTAGCAGCTCCCAAGCAGGCAAGTCAAGCCTTGTGGAAATGTTTATATGTGGATGTTGTGAATCCGTGGAAGACTTCCTGACGACATTGCCAACATATTCAATATTTAAACTCTTTAGCCCCCCGAATGCACATGTTACAGGAGTCTTTCGAAATTCTGAAAACTATACAGTGCCTGTGAAAAGTATTGACTATCGTGGATTTGCACACCCCTTTTCAAGTCCTGTCACAGATTCTCTATGAGATTGAGGTCTGGGCTTTGACTGGGGCACTCCACATGATGCTACCATCACAATGCTACCACCACCACCACGATTCACAGTGGGGATTCTTTGCTTGTGCAATGTGTTGTATGTTTCTCCCAGCTTGGCTGCTGAAGCCTGTAACTCTTAGTGTGGCCAGGTGTCCTGTTGGCCTCTTTCACTAGATTCCTTCTTTCACTGTCACTCAATTTGTTAGGACAGTTTGATCTAGGCAGATTTGCACGGATCATATTTTTTTCCCATTTCTCGGTGACAGATTTAACTGCCTAAGATATATATATATTTTTATTGTCAGACTTTTCAAAAACCATTTCTTTGAATTTCTTTGAGTGTTATTTTGTCTTTATGCTTTAATGGCAGCCAGAAATACTTAGCTGGTCTCCAGTCCACTCATTGTTAAAGTACTAACTCATCTGTTGCATACAGCTTTACGTCTGTTGAATTTGGTCAGTCACCTTAAATAATTATGCAATCACTTTTTTGTATACAATATTTTTTATTTACTGTCACTATTTTCTGAAAATCAGTTTTCACTTTGACATTAAAGGTTTTGGGGTGTTTTTGTCTATGATTTGTGAAAGCAATTAAAAGGGTAAGACAGACAAGAGGGTGAATACTTCATAAAGGCAATGTACTAGATAAAAATACTGCACCATCACATAATGCTTTTTGGAAAGTTACTACTCAAACATTTCCACATGCTGTAGCATGTTCTTCCCACATGGTGGCAGTCCTGAACAGCCTTGTACATCCTTAGCTGGATGATGGATGAAAACAGAAAGAATGTAAGTTTTGTATATATACTCTTCCTATAAAAGACAAATAAATCCTCCGAAGCATTTTGAGGGTTTACTTCTTTTTATTGTCTACTCTGCATACTGATGTACCCCACTGGGGCTTTTGTCTGGAGTACTAAGGGCAAAGAAAAAACATATGACCCCTGGGATCAGCAGTTCTTCAGAGAGCTAAGGATTGATAAGTACATAGGAAGGCATTAAAATAAAACAGTGAGTAAGAACAGTGAGTTTGTGTTAAAACATTTGGCTCTTCATGCCAGTTTTAAAGGAGATTTATAAAGTACTATTCCCCAGTCTGGACATCCTGTTTGTCTGTCCAACTTTTCTGTAGTTTAGCATGTGATGAGTTGATTTTGCTTGAGAGCGAGGTGAGACCTCTAGTTACTTAACAAACGAACATGTACTCACTTTGTCTTGGGCTCTCCACCACAACTACTTTTTTTGTCACTTGTTTATTAGAATGCAGGGTCCTCACAAATCAAGTGTCCATTTGAGTGAAGGTTTAGATAATGAGATAATAAGCAGTATCTGAATCCCTGTCAATAGCAAGAGTACAAAGTGTAGACTAGAAAAAGCTTAGATGGAAGCACAAGGTTTTTTTTTGTTATTTTTACCTTGACTCTTTTTTTTTAAATACAGCATTATCAAAATTGAAAGCAGATTTCTTTCTGCATTCTTTCTAAAATGTATCTGCAAGGAATTCTACCTGAGTCTGTAGACACATAAAATATAATCATAATCAAGTCTTGTTTCATTTGTTTAGCTAATGATTTTTATGCATGTTTTCATTTGAAGCATGAAAAACACCATTTTAACGCATCGTAACAATTATTCTACACATTAATTCCTCTAGCTGAAGTGCAATTGTTTTAAATATTTGACCTGACCTTTAGCTTCAACCAGACTTTTCTTTGCACCTTGAGAGGAATATTTTATAGGCTTTGTGAATTGTCAGTGCAGTTCTGACTCTTCTAAATCAACACATTTTCAAGGATGCACAGAAATATTTCATTAGTTGAATAAAAATGAACTAATGCGGTTATAATCCGTCTATGTTTCTTTTGAAGCATGTACACAGGTTTGTGTTAGTTCTAGAGGTTAAAGAGTTTCTCTTGACCTATGCTAAGCAGTAGATGACAGCATAAGTTGCAAAGTGATTTTATTTTTACTTAGAAAGTATTTTATGTTATTTTGCAATAGTTTTTGACATTTTAGCTTTTACATTATCAGCATGAGCCTTCCAATTCTCATAGTCTAACGCTCTCTGTAGTTAATTTGTCTGTGGTCGCTTCTCTTCCTTTTTATTAACCTGATGCTGGTGATTTTGCAGCTGTAGAGATTCATGAAAAGATGTTCAATAATGCAGCTTTTGGTTTTCAACGACACAGCTGCTTTTTAACGTTTTAACATTTCTTAGCTGTTGAAGCTTCAGAAAGAATCTCTTGCAATTTCCATGAAGCATTTATATCTTAATTGGTCTGTAGTCCTGTTTGCAGATTCCATTTGCAAAAGCATAAACTACCAACCCAACATGATGATGCAAAGAAGATTGATCCAGCCTGAAAAGGCCTGCGCAGTTAAAGACAGCCGAGCTATTTAAAGCTCAAGATGGCTACAGATGCATCACATCTATGTCTGTAGCAGCTAAGCTGCAACACGTTTTCTTCCAGTTTATCCCACCAAGCATCAGCATATTTGTTCACAGATTTGTATGTACAGATCTAACCAAAATGTTTGCTCATTTAAGTGAAGGTGTCTGAATAAAAATCCACACTTTAGTGGACCAGAAACTTAGGTAAATGAAGCCATAAGCTGTGGTGCTCCAGGGCAGACATTAAGGCTCACTCAGTGAAGGTGGAAAGCTTTCCCACCTTCTTGGGTAAACATGAAGAAGAAAAAAGGTTTTCCATATTTCATGACATTTTAAAGTGGACCCCCTTCAAGTAAAGTCAAAAATGTTCAAGTGTTAGCATAATGTGGATAATCCAAATTGAATCTATTTGAGAGCATGACTTCAGTTCCACAAATAATAATAATAATAATAATAATAATAATAATAATAATAATAATAATAATAATAATAATAAT
>NW_015113330.1:187165-218466 GCF_001443285.1 Poecilia latipinna | reverse complement strand
ATATATATATATATATATATATATATATGAAAAAGGAGTAGAATAACAGAGGATCCAACAAAGAACAATAAAACTGGTGAGTTATAAATACACAGAGGAAGAATGGAGACTGGCATTGGTTGCAGGTCATGGCAATCAGATGATAGGCAACAGCTGTGAATAGAAGCAGATTGACAGGCTGTCAGAAGGGAGAAAGATAAGGCTGGTACAATAAAACAGTAATTTAAAAAGAAGTTCAAACAAACAGATAAAAATTAAAGCAAGAAACTACCAAACACCTAGAAATTATAATTTAAAAATGTTTACATTCATAGCTGACACAGTGAGTTTATACTTTTGGTGATAATCTTAAAATGAAATAACAGGCTTGTCCAAATATCAAGGCAATGCATCTTTTTTTTTTTTTTTTTTTTTTTTACAATAGATAACACTAACATTCTTTAGGCAATAAGAATGAGCCATTACCTCCAGTTTTTCCTCACTGTCATGGCTTCCTGCTCCTCTCACAACTGTTTCTTGTTTGCTCAAATGTTTCCTCTTTTCATCCTATAGCATCCTTCGCAATTGCATCCAATTTGTAAAGGCCTACCTTTACACATTTTGGTGAAGGCTACTGTAAAGAATGAAGAAAAAAAAAGAAGAAAAAAAAAACACTTAGGTTGTTTGGAAAAATCCAGATTTATTAAATTTATCCAAACATGGGCTGTGGTAGAGTTTTTCAAACAGTGAGCAAGAAATGATGCTGTAATAAAAAAATAAAAAAAAATGGCTGTGCAAGGCAGTTTAAGGATTAGATACAGCTGACATAAAACCATACAACCAAACACAGGGAGAATAGATTTTTATTTTATATTAACATAATGATGAAAGCTGAAAACTAAATACAATAAAATAATGTTAAAAAACTAAAACATTCATTTAAAAATAACATTTTTATTTTCTGCAAAATGACGAAGGATGGACAATGTCCATTATATCCTTTCCAGTTTAAATGCCTCCTTTTTAGTCGCAGAGCATTTTGAACATAGCACAGTACTCGGCATTTTTTGTCCCACAAAGATCACAAACAAGTCAGTAACTCACTGCTCACTGACAGGAAGAAGAAAATAGATCTCGATAGTGGTACCATTAGCATGCCTGAGCAATTACAGTATGTGAATCGGTGTGTGCGTACACATGTTTGTGTGCATCGCAGCTGATGCTCAGAGTCCCGCTGGGGGATGAAGTAGTTGCACACTAAGTGACCTCGTTTGCAGCTCTTTCAACTTACTCTTGCTTCACATCTACTTACTGGTGGGATGATCCCAGTACCACCTCCAAGCCCCTTTTATCCTGTTTTTTTTTATTATTATTATTATTTTTTTTATTTAGAGATCAAAACACACAATTCTGTGCGTTGACAGTTTTCATGTTGATGAGAATGTAAAAATGGGGCATCATTTACCCAACCTTCTATAATTAGCTTCCTTCCGGAGCAGGCTATTGTTCACTCATAATTAGTGGCTTGTACCCTCTTTTTAAAGAGATATTTCAGTTTATTTTTAAAGTATAAATGAGTATCGTACCCATACTACATAGCAGTCAGATAAAATTTTGGGAAACAAAATTTTATCTGTTTCCCAAAAACAAAAACACCTTATGAGCAAATAACTTCTGCTCAGAAGAACTTCTGACCAATAAAATCTCTCAAAACGTAAGGATTTTAGAGCAACTTGAAGTGGACTGTGCATTTTCAATGCAATCACACCAGAAACACTATTTTATACAGGGCCCCTAAAAAAGTTGTTGTTAGGTTCCGTGTTTCTGTGTGTTTATTTTTGAGTTTTTCTGTGTTCAGTCCTGTGTTCCTGTGAGTCTCTGTCCTGTCCTCCCCGTTGATTGCTCCCCAGGTGTGTCTCGTTCCCTTAATTACCCCGTGTGTATTTAAACCCACCTGTTGTCTGTATTCCTCGTCGGGTCCTTGTCTATCGTCGTTTGTTGTCGTAGTTCGCCAGTAGAACTGTAAAGTCCTGGTTTGTCTAACGTCTCAGTTTTTGTGTTACTTGCGCTCCAGTAGAACTGTTTAGTCCTGGTAGTGTCAGCTCTCGTGTCTAGTCCTGTGATTCAGTTGCTACCGGTACTTAGCTGTGTGCTAGTTTCTGCCGTGCTGCCTGTATGGACTGCTGAGCTTTATTTTCACCATTAAATTCATTATCTTCACCATACCTGGGTTCTCAGCGTCTCTCCTCACCACTTCAACCCGCAATTCATGACAGTTGTGAACACTTTATAAAAGAGTGAACAAAGAGGGCCTGTTCACTCTTTGTACTATGTAGACATAATAAAACTGGACTAACTTTAAATAACTAAACACAAGAAACAAACATAGTAAATTATAACCACTAAGAAAAGACTAAACTAGAGACAACAGCAACAAAGCTAATCTAATTGAAGAAGAAGACCAAGGAACACAGAATAATAATGAGACTATAATCATTAAATAAAACCCCAAAACAACTTTAAACAACCCAAGATTTAAAAAAAAAAAAAAAAAAAAAGTTACATTACATGTAATGAGCAAGATGGAGTGTCGTTGATGTATGTTTTTTTTTTTAAATCAAAGGCAGAAGTAGCAAAAACTAAGAAAGTGTTTTGTCAAAATAGCTTGCCTCGGTTTTGTGTGCATTTAATACTGTTTATAAAGGATGAATGAAAAACCAGGCCAAACTAGAGCTCTCACTATGATTGGCTGAATATGTTGCCCTGACAACGCTCCCACACTCTATCCCCTCCCGCTAACAGCTGGGTTGTTATACAAACAACTTGGAAGAAGTGGATCTGAAGTCACACATATTGAGCAACAGATTTGTGAAGCTGTGTTCACTGACTTGTACTTGTGGCAAAACTGGCACACGTTTCACAAAAATAGAAATAAGTGAATTATTTGTGCACAGAGACACACAGGACAAACAACCATGCACGCACACAGTTCTAAGGACTGTTTAAAGATGATTTATTTACCTAACAACCATATATTTGGACTGTGGAAGGAAACTGGGGTGCCCAGAGAGAACGCACCCACAGAAGAAGAATGTGCAAACTCCACACAGGCCACTGTTAAGTCTTAATTTGTATCCATAATGCAAATTAACAGTTGGTTTTGATTGATATTTTTGATCATTGACCATGTGCTTAGTAAATACAGTACATCCATGGACAAACACAAGCAGGCCTTTGTCTCAAAAAAGTCTCTTGAAATCCTGTATTTTATGTGAATCCAAAAGTTTGAATGCAAGGGTCTTCACAGCTGAGTGTAGAATCTCCCTTCTCATGTCAGTAAATAGTCGAGTAGAACTAAATCAACAGGTCTCTAAGGAAATGAAAATATTATATGTTAAAATGGGAACAGGGAGATAAACAGCTCACAGCATCCGTGTGTGGGAGAGGAATCAAATTGGGCCCTAGTGGAACACCTACATGTCTGCATAAGCAGAATGAACAGCAAACCAATCCACAACTGGAACATTCAATGATGAGAGTCTCAAATTTCCCCTTCTCTCATACAGCATGACGCTTTCTATCTTAAACAAATGTGGAGGGAAGATTTTATGGAAAACATGTTTTAAGAAGTTGCCAGTGAAAGAGCAAATTTTTCCACTATAGAGTTTGACTTGTTCATGGGAGATGTTTTTTTTTTTTTCACTAGGTGTTTCCGAGATCAGTATTGACCTTTAAAACATAGAGATGCATTTTACATAGTCTGATTTGTAGGATATCAAAAAAAATAAAAAAAATACCATTGGCATTCTGTAATGTAATTACAATTGCTTTGGTGCTTTGATGTTGAAAAGCAATCAACACCTGAAGACTTAATTACGATTCCACCTGCTTGTTTCTTTATAATGTGAATATTATCTAAAAGTTTTATTCCTCCAAAGAAAAACACGGGAAAGTTTCTCAAAGGACTGCAATTTCATCTTGCTGTAGTTTTTTTTTTTTTTTTCTGTCAAGGTCATTTCAAAAGGATCACATTGCAGACAATAAAAGTTATTACAGGTCAAACTGCAGAGTGTCACCTCAGCACATCTCGTACTAACCGAAGAGAAAACCCAGTTACGTCTTTGGGCACACATCATTTCTATGGACTGAAAAGAGGATTCACATGAATAAAAATCTGAGAAGAAATGCATGTCTGATGGTTTTTGTACCAAATCATCTTCCTTCTTTGCATTGTCCTTTAAAACGTTTTTTACGAGTCCCAGCTCTCACAATGTGACCTCTTATTTTAAAGTCAGTGGAGAGCTCTCATCATTCTGTAACCTGTAAGCATAGCTTTTATTTTCAACAAGTTCGCTGACCCAGTTTGTTAAATGCTGTGTTCCTAACGGCACAAATACCGACGGTTGTCTGTATGGCTCATGATAAATCTAACATAAAAAACAATTGAGCTTTATTGATTGAACAAATTGTTCATTTTACGACACGTTTGTGCTTTCACTGAGATCTCTACTGCCTGTCTTGGGTCTTTGGGGAATAGTAGGATTAGTGATTTATTGAGGTCAGTTTGGGATTTTCAGTGTCACAAAGCTGGTTCATTTCTTACCTGGGTCTTTCACCATGGCAACATGTGATGGAAGGCCAGCCTGCTTAAAATCCAGGTTCCAGTTTAAAGATCAAGGCTAAAGAAGCATGACCTCTCATCCAATCAATGCACCCAGGTCTCCCTTTTTCTCCATTTCTTCGAGTAACAGCTCCATGTCTTATTTTCAGCAGAACATGTGAGATATTTCAGAACAGTCAAAAGGATAGAGTGGTTTATTTAAAATTTGGTCCTGAAGTTGATGATTTAGAAAGTAAAATTGAATGAGTTTCTTGCTTGAAATTCATTTGAAATCTCTTAAGTGTCATCTTTAGTGTAAGTTAAAATATATCTCAAAGACAATAGGAATATCTTGAACTTGTTTTATGGAACATTTGTTAGAAAAACTAAAAGACTGGAGGGCTTTGATCAGTAATTCAGCAGTTTATGGCAAAATCTCAGAGGTTTTGGAAGGTGTTTTTCTAAGTCTGAACAATTAATTTTAAAGTCATGAATTCTGTTTGTGTTCTGTTTTATTTTCAGTTAGATTCAACTTTGGTGCTGCAAGTCAATCACAAAACAGGTAGCATGTTTTAAGCTATGGTTGAAAAGACTGGCATCAAGTCAGATACCTTAATGTTAACATTTGTCTTTTTGCACAACTGCCAAACTAAACTAAAATCAGTTTCTCTTCAAAGCTCTGAAGAAGTGCCTGTGGCAACATTTACTTCTTCAGGTGCAGAATACAAAACTGTGCAAAAAAAACAGCAGCAGCAACAACAACAAACACCGAAACAGCCAGTTATTTGTAGAATTTATCTGTTATTTTTTTTAGCAATCCTCTCAATGAGTCATACAAGTACGCATTTGATCTCCTTTTTGGGAACTGAGAATGTTTTATTGTAATAAAAAATAAATAAATAAAACACTTTGATTTAAAAGCATTCATTTGGGTCATTTTGTATGATATCACAGAAAAGCCGTTGCAGCCTTAGATGTAAGAGAATGATGTTCAATCTTCTCTCTAGTGTGTCAACTGGAGCACACCATGTTAAAGATAAGAGAGTATGGCTGCCATATTCAGAAAGTCAATGCTATCGTAGGCTCAAGTCAAGCTCTGATGTGGGGTTCACTATCTGGAGCTCCTTTTTTTTTGTGGCACAGACCAAAGGTAGCGGTAGATAAAAAAAATAAATAAATAAAAATCCGAAAGGCACATGCTGACCAATATTAGTGAAGCTTTGAGAAAAATAAGATGATATTAATGAGACATCAGCAAAGCCCCATGAACCTAGAAAAGGAAGCAGCATAAAAAGACTTTACTGCTTTAATGTGTTGCATTCATTAGAAAGCTTAAGAGATATTTTGCTACTTCCTTTCAACATGAAGACTGGATATAATGACTTAGTGGAATCTGAGAGGGGCCTGTTAAAGCGTCAAATTCAGAGATCATTTTCATTTTGCTCTGCTGTTCACCTCAACTCTCTGGACTGCCTTAAAACTCATTTTAGGATTTTCACAATCCACAACTTCACTGCTTCTGTCGGCATTGGTGGATGGATATTCAAGGTGAAAATTCTTTGACTAAACAAGAGACAGCAATCGAAAAGTTGAATGCTTACTGAACACTACACCCAGAGAGCTTGTGTTCACATTTCTGTATGTTAAATTAACATTTAGACAACATTGCTCCCCATTGCATCCATCGTCCATTTAAAAATGAAATGATGTAGCTCTTTATGGCAACAAACCAGTTATTTTTACTTGTCCCAGAAATAAGGTAGAAACTTGGAGGAGATTGGAGCTTTTTATGTTTGTCTCTAAAACTTTGAAATACCACACATACATTTTCACCTCCTGTTTGTGATTCTCTTACATCCAGTGTTAGGGGAGACACTTATTTATGACACACACACAGACAAAAAAAAAAATCAAAGAGCACATTCGTTTATCTAAGACAATGTGCAGCATTTGTTCCAGAGGAACGACTGAGGACAACTCTCAAAATTTTCTTTGCTTTATTTTGACAACATCCTGTTAACAAATAATGACAATTTAACATGCACAAAAACAATATATGTCTTTGCCATTTACAGCCTTTTTGCAAAACTTCTTAACAAGAATTGCTCTGTAAGAAGGTCTTCCACTGGGGTAAAACCAAAACTTGCAGTATAAAATCCCCTTTGTTCATTTCCGCCAGTGCTAACAACATACAGTGCATGTTAAACTTTGACAACTCCTCACAAGAGATAAAGAAATATAAAAGTTGAGTTATCTAAACAAGAAAGTTCTTATTAAATTCTAACTTATCTTTTGTTATAAAGCAAACACTTTGTCTATAACTGGCCACTCACACAAATTAACAGTTTCAGCCAAAACACATTTGCCTAAAAGTAAATCGTTTTAGTCCACAAACATCAACAAGCTTAGGAAAAAGCAACAAAAGCAAAACACTAGAATCATTAATTTCATATTGTTAATTCTATCAGTAACAGATTGGTATGACAAATAAGAGCATTCTGGTGGTTCAGTTGGAATGTTAAGTGTTTTTTTTTGTTTGGTTTTTTTTTGGTTTGTGAGGACACAAAAGGATGTAGACAAGTGGAATAAGCCTTTTATGTGGTCTTTGCACATTGAAACTGACTTCAACCCATTGACAAATCAGCTTTAGTGCTGGCCTACAGCTGACGATGCTACTGTTAGTCACACCTTACATGTCTTAACTCTCAAACAGGATTATCAGTTGATAACTCTTGCAACGCTTCCCATCCTGAGACATTGGATCTTTTTGTACTTGTGCATGCGATCATGGTGATGGTGGTGGTGGCGTCTTCAGAGAGTTGGTAGATCCTCCACTCACTGTCGCTCCCTGTCCGACCCACTAGAGCGCAAGAAAGACAAACATTGTTTTTGACAGACGTGAAACAGAAACGTCAAAGTTTTGAAGAGACACAACTGATATGCAGGCAGACCATTTGCTTGTGTATAGAAAAAATAAAAAGAAGATTCCATATTAATTTAATTTAATAAATGATGATAAATTACACAGTTGCATGAGTAAAGAGTTGGCCCATCGCATTAGCAAATTAAATGTCTGTTTGTTATTAGGGGGCCCCAAAGAGAGCTTGGCCTCTAAGGTGACTCTCAATTAAATAAATAAAAAAATAATAATTCAACAGGTCCTTCATTTAGGTGGTTTTTCTGCTTTTTCTGTTTTTTGCTGATATTTTGATCATTTATCTTTGGAGGTCCACTCCATGTCTTTAGGAGTGGAAGACCTCTTTGCCATTATTCTAAACTTTAGCTCCTTTCCCAGATTCTCTATCAAGTTCAACTGGACTCTGGCTGGGCCCACTGCTAAACAGTAATATTGCTTACAGTCAGAGGATGAAGCCGGTAAAATCCTAGGAGTTTACCTGCTTTAAACACTGACTTTTAAGGTTGTAATGTGAGAAATTGTAAAATGGTTCAAAGGGTGAAAATATGTTTTAAGTCTTGGTTGTTTCCCAGCCGCTCTTGTAAATGGGATTGAGTATCGCAGTTCTTCTGTGTCTGTTGTTGAGAATTCAAGACTTGATATAGGATTTCATATCCGTCTATTGACCATAACCACTTATCCTTCCATCACAGGGCAACGCAGAGGCACACAAGACAAACAACCATGCACAAACACACTCACTCCAAAGGACAATTTAGAGAAAACAATTAACCTAACAGTCATGGTTTTGGACTGTGGGAGGAAGGCAGAGTATGCGGAGAACACACACATGCACAGGGAGAACATGCAAAATCCATGCAGAAAGATCAGGAACTCAAGACCTTCTTGGTGCACGGCAACGATGCTACCAATGGTGCCACTGTGCAGCTCAGAGCCAGATTTACAATCACATTTTATTTTGGTCTGGTTGTCTGGTTCCAACTGGGAAAATCTAGATTTTAAAAATTAGATATCCAGACTCAACTGCTGGTGTGAATTTATGATTTAAAAAGTGAAGTTTGGTCTGATTTGTGAACTTTAAGTTCATTTACTATAATTGTATGCATGAGCCTGGTAAATTTCTACATTAATTGGAGAATAATAAATATGGAGAGGCTCTCTGCTAACAGAGGTTGTGTAGTGTGCTTGTAAAAAAAATCAAGATTTTATTCTATTGTACATTTTGGATATAAAAAAAATAAACTCTTGGGATTTAAAACAAGGGCTCTATGGTGGGAAAACATCTGTCAATACCTTTGTACATCATTGGATTGTGAACAGTTGTGGCATGTGCAGCTGACTGAATGAGGTACTAATTGGGGGACATCAGAGTTTTGAAGACTCTTGACTCTCTGTGGTAGCCCTAAACACTAAAATACATTTTTGGCACCACAGATATGCACGTGTGGGCATAAAATATTTCCATATTCGTGTACAAATGGAGCAGAGAGCAGAACTCCCATTTCCAAGGAAAGCAATGCCTAATGAAGCCTGCACATCACCATCATCTTTATGATTTGTGCAACTATTTGAATGATTACTACAATTTGCATATTAAATAAATTGTGGTTTTATTTGTAGATGCTAAAATAGTTATTTTATTCATGTAAAGGGAATTATCACCCAACTCTGAAACTGCTTTAACTCATTTAAATTAATCTTCTGGTTTCTGTCTCTGGTTTTATGAATATCATTTCCAGCCACAAGCAGTTTCTCAGAGACTAAAAACAAGTTTTTCAGTCCCATCCTCATCAACAACTGGCAGAGACCGCAAACAAGTATCATTCAGAGCTTCTTTCACTTCCAACAGAGGTATTATAAAGGTTTGCTCTGGTTTTATTTTAGTGTCTCTTAAATATATAGTCTATCTTTAGAAGAAGAAGATTTTCTTCAGTATTACTTGACTACTTTAACATCATTGGCTGTTGACCCTATATGGTATAACACATTTCACATAAAAAATGTGGGGGTTGATCTGGTCACTTTTGATCTGAATTTAACCTGCCCAGGAAAAGGCAGGATGACCCAGTGATGGATTCCAACGTGAGCCAAGCCCCTGAGACCACAAAGGTAGAGACTGAAGCTCAAAGTTGGTTTGTGAGCACACCTACCTCTCAGGAAGCCCCTGCAGTAAACCTCTTTTGAGATTCAGTCACTCATTCATGTGACAAAGAGAAGGAAACAGCTTCTCAGCTTCCCATATATTCCTTACTTTTCACCCAGTGGCATCAGAACTGGTTGGAGTTACTCAGGGGGACTCTGCTGTTTTTTTGGTGGATGAGTGTGTATGTGTGTGTTTACAGCAGTGGCTGAAAAGATCAAGCTGATGTATTATTAATGTCCCCCAGTAGGAAGTTCAAAGCTTCTGTTAATGTTTAACATCGGTGTATGCAAGTGTGAATTTGTAGGTGTGTGTGTGTGTGTGTGTGTGTGTGTGATTTTATGCGGTGCACTGTATATAACCGTATGTTTAGCCTGCTTTACTCCACTGCCCCAAAGTAAAATCCAGTGCAAACTAATTTATTGAGAAGTCACCTAATTTGCAAAAAGCTCTCACCTGAATTAGGCAGAAAATAAATACTGCCATGATAACACCATCCCCAACTTTGGTAGATACAATTTTCAACAGGAACAGGGAAGGTCGTCAAATTTGATGGAGAGGTCGATACAGGACAATCTTGAAAAAGAACCTCTGAGAACCTCCAGTGACTTAGACATGGGGAAAAGATTCACCTCCATCCATAAAACTGAGAATTTTGATAACTGATGTTCATTAAGTCTCACTGAGTTTGGGTAATTTTGCATAAAAGGATTAGAAAAAAGTTCATTGTCTAACTGTGCAAAGCTGGTAAAGGTACTGCAGCTGTAACTGCAGTGAAATGCGGTAGTGTTAAATATTTGGGGAATTGATTTCAGTTGCATGCTACATTTTTCATACTGTTTTGAAAAAAAAAAGGCAAACTATTAATCCCTCTTACCTCCTGCTTTCTCACACTGTTAGGCACTAAAATGCATTGAAGCTTGTGGCAGTAATGTGACAAAATTTGAACATGTTTATAGTGCCAATACTTTTGTGAGGAGTTATATGTATGTGTCAGAGAGAAAGAGAGCTTTTCTGCACTCAGAGCTTGTGAAAATATTAGGGTCACTATCCCTTCACTGCCACTGAAAATCTGTGGGTAATCTGAGTGAAGGTTCAAGCCTCATCTTGTATGATGCAACTCTCACAAAAACGCTGATGTGCTAATTAGGGAAAGTGGGTGGAAATTTGGTGGAAGAAGAATTACAATAATGTTGTTTGACAGTGGGGTGTAAAAAAGCAGTTGCACAGCCTACCTGATGTTATGTAAAGCAGACAAATCAACTCTTTTTGTAAAAAGATTTAACCGGAGGTGGATCGAGTCGAATTGTTACCGTCACAGATTGTATATAAAAGTTGAACTCATCACTTTTCTGCTATGTAAATAGGATTTGAAATAGTAATGTTAAAATGATCCTTAAGTAAATGTTTTAAATATTGTAAGTGCACACAGTAATTATGAATGCTCCAAGTGGATGAAGCTGTCAGTGCCTGCATTTTTTCTAAGGCACAACTGAGGCTTAACATCATTTTGCAGCAGATACATCAGTGATGTAGATGGTGGAATGATGGAAACAGATTATGCTCATTAAATTTAGTCTTGTTTCTGAGGGAAATGCCATGATTGTTGCAAATAAAATCTGAGTGTTCGTTAGGGGCAGAATAACGTTCCAGGAGACCCTCACCTTTCTCATAATGAGCGCTGCCAGACCTGCTGTGGATGAATATAATACTAATGATGTCTGGAGAGGGTTTGCATCAATAGACATTGTGAAGACAAGACCAAATAGCCCATAAGTTGACAAAATAACAAAGCACTTTGCATTACAGCAAGCACGGCAAGTGGAACATAACAGGGAAGCTTCAGTCAATCTGAGCTTACGTTTTAATTTCTTTAGTGAGAAGAAATAAAAAAAATAAAATAATGCTGGTTGATGGAGATGTTCTCATTCACTGGGACGGATATACATTTTGGGAGGTTCTGACGGAATACCAACATATTAAGCTTTTGACAACTCAACATGAATTTACATGAATCAGTGCAGGATCTGTTATAGCATGCCCTGTTTTTTTAATGAGTGTGGGCTGGGAAGTCAGGAATAGAAGCAGCTCTGTGAATGCAGCCACCTCGCTCTCTCTGTCTCTGAAAACAAAGCGCAGTTGTGGAAATCACAGCAAAACAAGTCAAGTGTACGTGAGGGTTATGCAGTATTCCTGTTACATAATTGTTTTTGTTCTATTGGAAAACACATACAGTAAACGTGGGATTACAGACGCATTAGTCTGGAAGTCATCCATCAAAGTAACTTCTGTAATGAAGTGCATCTGTTATTTACTCTATAGGCTCAATGTTAGTGAGTAGCGTAGAGCCTATGTTAATGTAGCCATTAACGTAGGCTAATTTCAATGACAATTGTGCTAATTTTATTTAAGTCTTGGTTTCATAACATTTGAGTGCTAATTCAGAATTATCACTCAGCATAGACAGTATCTTACAATTTATACTATTATAGGTAAATTGGTCACTCATGGAAATGTAATTGTCACTTGCAATAACGTCCGGTTGTATCAATTTGCGATAAAAAATGAATTTCCATAAGAGACTGAATTAATCAAGAAAAAGTTGTCTTTAGCATAACATTTTAACTGCTAACTGTTAGAAAGTACCGTAAGTCTGGTAGGGCCATGATTAAACGTGTTGATTATGATTATTAAATTACATAGATTTTAACACGTTACATATTTTAGTGCAATTAATTGTATCTACACACTTGAATACAAAGGTTCCAGCCAGAGTTTCTGGTATGCCTATATATCTGACGCACAAGAGACATTTGCTCACAAAACCATTGGATGACAAAGCTGCTTCTTTTAGTTCATTTGTGCATTAAAAAAAACAATCTGAGAGGTCTGACAAGTGATTTTGAATTAAGTTGCTGTGTACCTAGACTATAGTTTTCTACTCAAATGTGAATAATTGTGATTAATTAATTATAGACAATTAAAAAATTTTATTGAGTTGCTCCTCTAATGTTCATTGATTAAAGCCTAAAATTAGTGTTCCATATTAAACTAACGATTACAAATCTCCTTCTACATGATTGCCAATGAAAAACCAGTGAGATTTGATGACCAGTGGCTCTGCTAACAACAGTGAGGTTAGAAAATGTGTTCTCACAAGCTAAAGTCATGACTAAAACAATATAAAAGCGAAGTTTCAAAATAAGTGCGGTGTGTAAAAAGTGTTCCATGGCAGGAATGTGTGAGGGAGAATATCTACCTTGTGCACAGCTAGATCCGACACCGTAAAGTTTTAATTACTCACTGAGGATTTTGTGACGTCAAGCAACATGTAGTGGATAAGAAAATGTCTTGAAAAGCAAGAGGCAGATGACAGGGAACAAGAGCAAAATTATGTTCTCTGCAAGACGTTTCAGATGATACGGGGTACGATCAATTCAGCATTCTTTCTTTTTTTTGAGAAAGAGAAAAATACTGAAAATGTAGATAACTAACACTACTCGGATGAAAGCAATTCAAAACGTTTCAGTCTTGTTAAGCCTGGATGTCTAAACGTGTTACCCATTGTTAGCAGCTACTGTATTTTTCAGTTGTGTTATTGGCAAATAACATTAAGCAAGCAATCGGTGATAAGTAAATTAATTGAGCATTGATAACATTGTACGGACAGGGAATAGGTCCCTCTACATCGGCGTTTATAGAAGAAAAACATTTTTAAGCCTTTTTTAACTTTCTTTTTACAGTAAAAGCATAATCTCTTACTTTTATAATGAGAAAATACCATCTATCCTTGTGTTTGCTACTGATTAGCATGCTATTGCAACAAAACATTTAAGTTATTTTTTTTATTTTAAAAAAATCCTGTCATTTTATTATTGCCTTGAAAGCTCAGTAAAGTAGGAGTCTTAAGTTCATGATAATTTTGTTACATTAACATCAATTTAGAACATTTAAAGATATGCTTGTCCGCAAAGTCTCAGAAGGCCCTACCTCAATGAGAGGGTGCCAGTGTGCGATGGGTTTTCTGGGGTACGTTAGCATCTCAATCCAGTGATCCCGACCCAAGCTTTCGGCTTCGCTACCAACCCTGCATACTCCGATTACTTCATTGTGTCCGACCCTGTGGGATAGTATTATAAAAAAAACACACACACACACACACAATGAGTTTTACAGGTTTTTTTTCTTTTTAGTGAATGCGTCTGAAAGGGAGCTCTAAATGTACAGACCTATCATAATCCATGACTGCAATGAGCAGGCTGATTTGGTCGATATTCTCGGGAGGAACGTCAAACACAATGGCTTCATTGTACACTGGGTTCAGTGTGTTACGCTTGGTTGAAGTCTTTCTTTTCTTTAGCCTCCTTCCCTCACACATCAAGGACACTTTCACATATGGATCTAGAAAGAGATTACATAACAAAATAAAGCTGCACGCTGTTATTTGAGGGGATTTTACAGTTCAGGAATTGGCATCTTTTATATTAAAAAGCCTACTGACTATTAGGCTACTGCTAATATAGACCCCTGGTATTCACCCATAAAAAGCTGAAATCTCCAAACACTCATAACTGTCTATTTTAATGGCTCAAGCACCACATGTAGCTTAATATGCATTTATACACATAGTGGAAAGTGTCTTGGCACAACCGCAGAACGTATCACTCATGGTCTTCCTTATCTCCGCTCATGAGTCAATCAGAGCCAAAGGAAATGAGAGAATTAGTTTTCCTTTTTTATGCATTTTTAAATACTTTAAATCATTTCTGAAAGGAAACACTGAACTGTTGATCAGCTCTCACCTGAGGCTCCAGTGATGTCCATGGCTTTTAGGTTTCTGGCTTTGATTATGGTGATGGTAAGTCTGCCAGCCGTGGGGAGATAGCACAGCGAGAACATCAGCTCTCCAAGATCCACATTATCCTACAACGAAACATATGATAATCTTTCGCTAGCATGTGTCTCCTCTCTTACAGAAACCACATGCCTATATAAAAACTGAAATTACTTTAGAAAGTTACTGCAGACACATATAGTACTTGAAACCTTGACGCTATAATATACAAACTCTGACAGATAGAAATAAGGTGCAGAGAATATATAACATGAAAAACTGTCCAGACCTGTATCTTATTATTGATTGATAGATCGGGATGGGAACGTGGGAATGAATGTTTGGTGATTAAATTAATTTGACGTTCAGGTGTATTTAAAGTACAGCAAATTCCAAACATGATGAAGTGATGACGCGTGTCTTCACCTCAGGCATGGATCACACCTAACACACGTCAAACCGAAAATATTGAAGACCTTTCATAATGACATCTGCCTTATCTCACATGGCTCCTCTTCTTTTTCTAAAGTTAAATCATCCTTTCATCATTTTAGGCTCCACTGCAGCTGCTGTAACTCTAATTGAGCCTGTGCTCAAACTTGTTGACTCCTACCTCACGTTTTACCTTCTCCTGTTTTCATACATTCAGAACAAATTTACATTCGCACTCACGCCAGGCTCCCTTTTCCCAATTAGCACTTCTGAAAATAACGTGTGACTGTGTGAAGGTGAGCTGTGCATTCATGAAGCACAAGTGCTGACAAGCTCTAGTTTTACATTTTCATAAGCATATTGGGCTCCAAAAGAGCTGCTTGTGAAGACATTTTCTGAAAGGGAAAAAAACAACAACAACAAAAAAAAACAAGGTTTTGTTACTACCTTTAATATTTACATTGAAGAAATGCTTTCATCACATTTATGCAATGCCATACAGTGCAACTGCTTCTAGAAAAGCTCTAGCCCAGCGCTGCTTTAGCCATGCCTAGTGTCTGTTGAATTTTACCATAGGTCACATTAACATTGTTCCCCTATGATGGGCCGTATGAGTCTCACTGTACTTTTCATTGGAATCCCATAGACTGAAGACTTTTTCAACAGAGAAAAAAATGAATTCATAAAATTATTAGGAGCAATTTTTTATGCCTGAGCCTTAAACCAGTTTGAAGAGGAATGACACTTATAGTGAATGAGTGTAGAAATACGGTACTCCTTCATATGCTTAAGATTAATTGGTGTTATTTTGTCATGATCCGTGTTTCTGTGTATTTATTTTAAGGTTTTCTTGTGTTTAGTTTCTGTCCTGAGTCTCTGTTGTTTCTGTGTCTTCCCCGTTGATTGCTTCCCAGGTGTGTCTCATTCTTTGATTACCCTCCCTGTGGATTTAGTCCCACCTGTTGTCTTTGTCTCTTGTCGGATCCTCGTCGTACGTCGAATGACGTTTGTCTGCCTGGCATCACAGTTGAACTGTAAAGTCCTGTGTTGGTTTAGCTCTCTTATTCAGTCCTCAGTTTTTTGGTTGCTACTGGTAATTAGCTGTGTGCTAACTCTCTGCCGTGCCGCCTGTGTTGGACTGTGCTTGAGCTCTCTTCATTAAATCATCTTCATCATCATCGTCTGGGTCTCAGCATTCATCCTCACCACCACCAACCACACCCCATGACATATTTAAGAGACACAAACACTCTCATCCATGCAGATCAGAAACCTGCTGCCTCTCAATACTGTTGAAAACCAAATTGATAAAAAATGAGTTAATTCATCATGGTTGACAGCATATGCACGCCTGGGAACACATACAATATGTTCACACTTCCATGTGTTCACGCAAACAATCATCAGCCGGGATCTCTGACACTGACTGATGAGTCAATTCATTACAAGTGTTGCCGAGGAAGAATCTACATCTGACACCTCGTCATCGCTGTTGCTTTGAGCATTGGCTGGTAATCACGTATGGATGGCTTATGATGTCTCAGAGGTGTAGCGCACAGAAATCCTGGCAGAGGCACAAGAATCTGCAACCTGATACATGCAGGCAAGGAAAGAGATGCGGGATAAATAAGCCCTTAAAGCGCTCCAGCGATAATGTGATCTCCTTCTTCCATCGTTCTCTTACACAGAGAGACTGTAGAGTTAGGCTTACAGGATATAGAGTGTCGGTCACTACTATTATGAGCACTCAAATCAAGCCTGCGGTTAGGATTATGGTCACTCGCGCTCTTCCAATGAAATTAGCCTGTATCTCTAAAGCACCCCAATAAAGAAGCGAGAGTGTGAGCAGTCCATCTTCTCCAATATAAGACAAGCACCTCACTTCCCTCAGGAGCTGCCAGGTTTTATATACAAGCATCTTGCAGACTTGGACCAACTCCACTTTTGGTCTGCGTGTGGTCTCATTAATACCATCCGATCATTGTTCACAAATGTATTTGTATGTTTAAGCAGGTCAAACTAAAATGCTCATGTTTTTCAAGGTAACTTATGTTATAGTATTTCTTACACAGTACATGAGTTTGATTCCGGTTTTGAAGTCCAGCCTCTGTGTGAGAAAAGTTCAGACAGTATTCTTACTTTTGCCAGTCGTGTAACATGGAACAATTTCTGCTCTTGTTGTACAGACCTAGATGCCTGGAGATAAAAGGGACAAAATAAACCTGCTGCTGCACAACAAGGGAATTGCTTGTTTACTGGAACAACCAGCAAAGTGTTATCAAAAACGTTCCAAAGCAACTTAATGGGAGTGGAGGGAGACCGCAGAAAGTTAAAGATGCAGAAGCCACGCGATCTCCTGGTTTTTTAGTTGGGTCAACCAAAGAAAGACAATCCTACATGTTTTGGAAACACAGTGAAATCCTTTAATATGCTAAAATCAGAGATATTGAGTACAGCAGTGACTAAGGTCAGTTGTTAAAACTTTAAATGGGTTTAAACTAAAGACCCTGTTCTCTCTGAGCTTGTCGACAGTACAGTAGCTCTATCTGCCTGAGTGAGCACACTGGAAGTAAATAAATCACTGCCTTGACTGCACTTTAGCAGTAATAAATACACCATGGCAGAATCAGGCTAAGTGAAAAGATCCTTTATAACTGCCTGTGAAGGATAGTGAGATTGTCATGTTGTCCAAACTGCCAGTTTTTTGCAGTTTAAAAGAACTGAATGGTTATTTTATCTTAAAACGTTTACCGGCCACAGTTCTATGTATTATGTAGAAAGCTTCTCTTTCATGCAAACTTCTTAATTATTTAGAAGTGTACACAAGCTTCAAAGTAGGTAATTGTAAGGTTATCTTCAAAGGGTTACAATGTGAAACTTTTTTTTTTTTGGCTTCTGTAGTTCAGTTTGCATATTTGCTTTAATTCTGTCCATGTATACTGAAAATACTTTGAAAAAACCCCAAAAACAAACATAGTAGCCACTTAATAGATATTAGCTTATTATCAAAAACAGACTTTTCCTGCCACTTTGCATGGTAGACATAGCACAGCAGGTTTACTTGTAATTAAGCAGTTAATCATCGTCATTTCACTGTCAGACAATATGAAGATGCAATATATTTATCTTCCCTCTTGTCTTGTATGGAGAAAGAAGAACTTCAAGCTTTGGCTAAATGTGGGTGTATAAATGATGCAGCTTAAAAAAGGCTGAGGTATGTGAATGAAATGAACAGTTGTCATGAGGTATAAAATCTGATGACTTTTTTTGTCCAGTAAGACATTAGGTTAATTCAAAAACTGAATATTATTTCCTTGTCTTTCTTTAATGCCAACAACTACAACAATGCTTCCTACCAGTTCAAGTAGGGGTTAAATAATTTCACAGTAAGATGGAATACTCCTTTAAAGAGAAGACGCTTGATCTTGTTAAATCTTATCATGTAAAAGCAGTATACCTTATTAATATAGGTGAAACTAGATATTTACACACAGGTTACATAGGAAACATTATTTCCTCACATTCTGACACAGATGAACCTTTTCCTGTTTAAGCTGAGTTTGCGTTGTTGATGCAGGACCAAAATGCAGGCAGGAGCAAAAGAGGCACAGAATTTAATAACAGAATTGAGCAAACTAACAGAGAGGACACAAGGAAAGCAGAACTAGAGAGCAGAGCGGCATAACGAAAGGAAGCAAAGTTAACAATTGAGACCAGGGAGTTTAAATACATAGGAGATGTGATCAATGACAAGGGAACCGGGAGTCTAATTTGGAGAATTTGGAACAGCTGTTGGAGCAAATAAGAGCAAAAAGGGAGACTGAGGGAAAGGAGACTCATAAACACAGATAATACACAGGGACCTGAACTAGATATAAAATTGAGAAATCAAAATCGGAAAAAGACATACACAAACATAAGAGAATAAACCAAAATGCACAAAGGGAAGAACACAGGAACACAAAAATAAGTAAGAAGCTAAACATAAAGGACAACAGGAAATGAACTGAACATGGACAGAATGTGCTCACATATAAACCAATTTACTAACCCTATTATCAAAAAGAAACACCATAAAAAACACAAACACTCATGGATTATTTTAAAGCATTTTAGCTACAATTACCAAAATTATTTATTTGCCAAATTCCAGAATAATGAGGGAGAATTTTGAAAGTTTTCTTCAAAGTTACAGGTTTACACACACTGAGGTTGCTCTTAGCAATTTAGGAAAGCCAAAGTGACATTTTCATGTCTGTGTAATGTTCTGATTTATCACCCTAAACGCACTGCCTCCTCTAGTGACATCATAGAAAATTGAAAAATAAATAAAGCGTGATATCTGGAATGGACTTTTGGACTTCCAAATGTCTGGTTCATCCTTTGGTATAATTTATAGGTACCTGAAGGTGCCAAGTTCATCTGTTCAAATTATCATATGCAACTGGACTTCAGCCCTAGGCCTTATAAATCAGTCGTCAAGAAGCCTGCTTAAGTTGCTTGACAACTTAAGCAGGCTGCTGCTTTTCCCTGCTTTTCCAAAGCAGTGAGCAACGTATACTGATTTTTAAATGCCAGGGCTCTGGGTCTGTCCATTTTTTATTTTTATTTTTTTTTTTACATATGTGTATTGTTCATCTCAGCTGCTTGGTGAGTTGTTTTTAGAGCAGTCAGAGATGAAAAAATGTGCATTACAAATACAATGCGAAAAAGGTTACAATTAATTAAGCTATACTTGAAGAGTAACCCAGTTTGGGTGAGACAAAGCCTGGCCCTCTTCCTTTCTTTTCTGATGATCAAGACACATAGATGCACACAGATCACACCGCTAAATCAAGCTGCCTGTCCTGCTACAAGGCTACCCTACCTAACACCTGGGACCTTGATATATTGTTACAAAACTAACAAACAGCACTGAAGTCAACGCAGATGATTTATGCATGCTCATAGCTTCTGAATGACTTCTCTAACCCTCACACACATAATGGGAAGTGAACTTGTTGATCCAGCCCAGAAAACCTCTCCTGGAACTTGCAGAAACCAAAAATCTGCCTTGGCAGCCTGTCCATGCCAAGGCTGATTTTTACTGATGTAGCAGTGCATTCCTAATCCTCAAAAAGCACAAATTTCAAGGTGAAATGAGAAAATTCTGTAATTTAAGGAAAATAATTGTTTATGTTACGGATGTCTCACTGTATAAAATGTTCTTTTTAAAATAAAACGTAACAATAAACACTAGATGTGTAGTTATCGCTGCAGAGATCAAGTCAAAGTGTTGTGAAGGGATAAGTTAAGGGAAGAGGATTCTTTTCTAGGCGGCAGACGTGTGTGGCTTCCTGAAGAGGTTTTAATTAATTTTCCACTAATTAACAGCATATGGATTAACAGTGAGGCGATGCATCCTTAACATGAATCCACAACGAGTTGCTATTACAAGCTTGAGGTTGCAGTTTATTAAAACTCACACATGATGCTCACTAATTTTCACCCACAACACTAATCAGCAGGTTCAGGCACAGTGGGGCATGTTGTACTGAGCGTGCTCTGTGACAAAAAACCCTTAAAGGCACCGTCTTCTTCTGAAAGATAATGCCTGTTGTTTTCCTGTATGGTTCTAATCTCAAAATCTGTCCACAGAAAATAATCCTGAATAGTTAGAAGAATTTTGTCTGTCAGAAGTCACAATTAACATGCATGTATGCACACATATCGAAGAGTGGACTAACCAGGGTCCCAGTCAATATCCCAAGGGATGTAGCCTAGTTCTGCTTGGGGACTGGGAGAGAGTGGCAGAAGAAACTTAATGTTTATCATGTCTTCAGACCTTCCTTACAGATGAAAAATCATTGAAACTCTAGGTCATATTTCCACTTCTGTGTCAAAAATGGCAACAGGAGTAAGGAGCAACGCCCAGGATCAGTTTCTACATTTTAAGCCCAATAAGGCTGTTGAGGCAAATATTTGAAGTCAGCTATAAATGAATAAGTTAAAGCAATGTTTTACACTCGTTTATACAAATCAATAACGATCAACAATATCTGGCTTTTTAAAATACATTTTTAAATAAAAAAATACTGTTTAAAGCCAAACTGAAAACGGGTTTCTATAAAATAATTAAATAAAAACACTACCAAGCCAGAGGTCAGAGGCCTGGAAGTAATTTAAACTGGTATTGACAACAGAAACAGTGTTGGCTTTGCAGATATTTAAGTATGTGCCTATGAGCGCATATATATTACACATATAAAGTATTTTGCATGGCAACAGTATATTCTTTGCTGGAGCACTATGAGTAGAGCATACAAGCACCTGATGATAAGTTGACAAACTTCCACATTTCAGAACAGCTTAATAAAGAAAGCAGAGGTAACAATTTAAATTCAGCTGTTTATGATATGAAATCATTCTCACGTCAAAATCTGCTTAGTTTGAGGCTACTGAAATATTATCTTGTGATCTTAAATAATCTGAATAATAGTAGTTATATGCAGAAAGAGGAAAACATGTCTTTCACATCTGACTGATGTCGAAGTATGAGATGGATGCATGCATGATTAATAGGAGATTCTATTTAGGAGTTGTGACGCCTCTGACTTTGACACAGGAGACAAGAACTGCCACATTTCACATGTTAGATGCCTCAAAAGAGGACCTAACCCAATTTATACTGACCTCATTTAGCTAGGGATGCTGTTTGAGTCTGGAGGGGAAGAAAACAAAATTTGTGAACAAACAAGATGTGTCTGCATGCTCCGAGGTGGGAGTGTTTTCCCCGGGTCCTTGCATTAGTTACCGGGCTACAAACAGGTTAGAGCTCGTTTAGTGCTGGCCTGGCTAATGATCATTGTGTTGCTTTGAACTTAATCAGTTGATGAAGAAGCAGCTGTCTTTAGAAATTCTCATCAACAAAATTCTAGGTAACAAGTGGCCTCGAGAAAAAGGAGCCACATGCATTTTTTTTTATAGATTCTTGCAGAAAATGTGTATCTTTTTTTTGTTCAGTTTACGAAGGAGTGCATATTTGTGGTAAATCCATGAAAAGTATCAGTTGTGGAAAAGGAAACACCAGCAAGTAAGTGATGTAGTTTTATTTAGCAAGAAAGCAAAATATTAATATAAGGGGAGAAAATTAAACGTTTTGTTTGATAGTGTCAGTTCTGCCATCACAAAGAGAACAAATGAAAACCTCAACAATCAAGCCAGAATAATGGCAATTTGCTGAGTGCTTGTTACTCCCACTCACTGTAATGATAGCTCATTTCTGTCCCAGTTTTTATGGGCTAATCAGTTTTCCCTGTAGCCATAATTATTAGGGATTCAATGTAACACACATCAAGCAAGCCGAGTGACACAAATCAAGAACACCCACACACCGTACCGTTTCTGCTTGATGTAATAAAGTGCTGAAAGGGAGATTTTCCATAAACTTTTAATTTATGAAAAAAGTTTCTATAATAATTCCCATTTGTTTTTGACCATGTCTGGAACTTAAGCACTGAACACAAACTGCATTCCTCAACGGCCAGAGTCCTGCAACCTTCAGGTGTGTCCCTTTGTCCTACACATTTGATTTAAATAGTGAAAGTGTCTCACTAACATGCAGTCAAACTCTAAAGAGCTTTGCTAATGAGCTCATATTGGAGTCAGGTGTGCTGAAGCACAGAACTGGAGGAGGACTGGAGTTTGAGACCACTGATCTAAAGGCAGATTATGAGACACAAGGCTCTGCTAAAGTCTGACTAGTCCCTAAAGTATCATTCGTGAGTAAAAGTTACACTCCATTGCTCTTTAAACTTTCCCTAAAGCTACTTTAATGCTGTTTTTATCTTGTGGAAAGTATGAAAAAAATCAAATCAAATCAAATTAGTGTGAAAAAATGTAAGAAACAATTATTTCAAACAAGACCTGAAAACAACAGTTATTAAAAATGAATGAGAAACGGCATGCAACTACAGGGAAAATGAACCCACTATCTATTATAATAAAAAGTTGGAATATGAATAAGTTAGCTGGAGATATATATTGACTCTGCTTTTTTTAATTATGGCCTCTACAAGGAGCCTGAACTAAATATAATTTATCAGCTACTGCTTCTCATCATGCTTCTGCTAAAGAGAAGAAAAAATGATTAGAAAAAGAAGAGAACAACCTCTAATATATGAAGTGGCTTGCAATGACTAAAACATGAAAAAGAAGCAGGTGAGCACAGTTACAAAAGATCCTCTCACAATGAGAATAATCAAATGTAAGATAATTCAGAGTTGTCATGAAATATGTTGATGAAGGTTGAAATGCCTCTACCAGTGTCAAAGCATTTATTTTAATATTCTTTAAAAGCACGTCTAACTGCACTGTGTATGAATGGTGCTATATGAATATACTTCCCTTTCCCATAGCAACTTGACTGAAAAGCAGCTTCACACAAGCAACTGGTCCAAGGCTTGAATATTTACAAACCCAGAAGAATCTTGACCCTTTTCACAAGATTTTTTTCATGTTCTGTATTCTCAGTTATTAAAACAATATATCTTTGTATGTTCAATGCCCATTAAATTAGAGTGCTGGTGGAAAACATGAGCGCTGGATGTTGTTGCTGACCAAAAACATCCTTTCATGTCGTCCAGGTGCAGTTTGATTTGTGAACTCTCGCCACTGGTAATTCACGCCTTAACATTTGCCTTTAGCAACTCTGGAAAGTATGTTTATTTGTCTGCTAAATGCCCACCTTTGGAAAGCAGCGGCTCTTTACAGTCGCTATGTTTCCTAGCAACATAGTTTTTGTGCATTATGTGCAGTGCAAACTGTGACCTGTGTTGAATTGAATTGGGTCTAAAATTTGACAAAGTTCAATCAAAAATGATATGGTTGGAGATCAGAAATGCTGGTTATACCGATGCCCATCTATTCTTATTTGGATCTCTTTCTATACATCAATAAATTAGACTGCTGGATTTTTAAATCCAGCAATTGATGATTACAACAGCTCTATCTGTATCACTGATATAAAGTGTTGAACATATTGAATATGTGAAAATATACATTACTACATCTGCATTTTCATTTTGCCTAGATTTTTTTATTTTTTTTAGTTCTTCTCTCCTCTTTCTCACCTATGTGTTGTGAGTGGTGCAAACAAAAGTGAAAAATAATAAAACCAGAATTTTTAGCTGGTATTTGAGGGGCACACTCTTTCTTTTATTACTTTCTTTCAGTTTCCCTCTAACTTTTTTTATTCCACTTCTAATGTTCCTCTGCCTCTTCTCTCTGGCCTCTGAACATCCTCCTCTGGGTTGTGTGCAAGCACGTACGTGCCAGTTTATCCTGCGGCACATCTTTTTTGTTTTTATGTAAAACTGGATGGAAATAAAGAACAATCATATTCAGATAGGGAAACTTCTGATCTGATTTTTTTTTTTCTCGTGGTTGTAGTAAAACTATATAAAAACACTGTGGTTTTGTGCCTCCTGACAAATCTTTTAAACGCTGAGGTTTGATGGGTTATCAGGAGGTAGATTTCTGGTTCCCATGCCACTATGGCTCTCTCCATGCGCTACAATACAAGGGGTTGACGGACATTAGGATTTCCTTTTATCGCATATGTCAGATTATGTCTGAGCAAAAACTCAGAGTAGTAACAAGTGGTGGGGACTACCACAACCATTTGGCCAGTAAAATAGTTCTTTAAGATGGAGACCAAACTCAGAGACACTGCTGACCAAGGACTGATTTCCTGGGTAACTGGAAGTGCACCTGGTTTTTTTTCTTTCTCTTTAATGCCCCTAAGTTACATAAAATTTAACTAAAACCATCCCAAAATGCCCTGCTGTTTTAGCTGCAACAGCACTTACTGTAAGCTAAATGTGGTTAAAGGATAAAGTTTTAAAAGCATCACTACTGTATTTCTGACCAACTGAGTGACCGCAGTCAACACTTGACACTCAGACAATTAATTTGGTTATTTTTGCTGTTTAAATAGCAAAACATTGGACTCTTTGTCTTTATTAAATTATTGATCATTACTGTGAGTAACTAAGAATCAACTCTCCACAAAGTTATTCATCTATAATTCAGTCAAAATAATGTGTTGTTTTTGGAAATGCATACCATGTTTGTCAATTTGTCTAAACTAATTCTTATTTCAATTTAGAGCTAATCGGCATCAAAAGCAAAATAATTATTACCTGAGGCATTTATTATTACATCAACCATATCTTTGGTATGCATGGCGTTTTTTGGTGCAATTTTCTAAAAACAAAACTTATCTGACTATCAGATTGTGCATGCTGTAATATCAGATGAGCAGAACTGATGTGGTTCAACATTTACTTTAAGGTGTAAAGTAGATACGCAAGATACGCGTATCTATAATACGCGTATCTTAGATACGCATATCATAGATACGCAAGACTAAAGCAGTGTGTGATGGGGATCTAGGAATTAATGCATAAAAAGGACTCATGCAAAGCCTGCAGACAGTGTTTGCATCATAACGTCAACAGAACAGAGGGTTGAATGGATCATGCTTTGCCGTCTATTGTTCAGCAGGATTTCCATGAGGTATTAGAGTCGCATCAAAGAACTGTGAATATCATTCTCAAACGCATTGGGTCATAACCAAAATAGTGACTGACAGTAAAAAAAAAACATAAAGTTTAGAATTATCCTCATTTCAGCAAATAGATCAGTTTTGATTATTGTGCACAAATAGCAAAAACGGAGTAACATTTAACACTGTAAATCACTGGCTTCCATTCTTTCCTTATATTGCTTACAAACACAAAATCTCTGTTACAACTGGATCCTCTGCCTTTGTTTTGGTCCATAGTGTGTAAACATCTTTCCTTCTAAGTTGCCCATAATGCTTCTAAATTATTTCGCTTAAGCTAGCTAAATATGCAGAAGAATTTGCCTTCATCTTCTCCAAATATTCCTGTAAATTTGTGCTGCGTGGAATATTCACAGTCATCCGGTGTCATCGTCGGAAACTGCTAAGAAAGAATGAAGTGATCCCAAACTGATTCATGCTGGACTGGAGCCTTTCTAAATGAGGAAGCTAAACCGTGAGGGACTTCCTGGCAGGAGAATCTGATTTTCACTCCTATAGATTTATCTAAGTGAATAATGTAATATAGACAGTGTTGCTGTATCTCTGTCAAGCCAACCCCGGTCTTATGTCAGCAAAGATCTGGGTCACTACCCCCAAGTGTTTCCCACTGCTTTCATTAAACATTAACTATGTCTAAGTATATTTCTATGTCCTCGCCTCTGAAAACCCAGATGAGCTCCACTTGGAGAGAAAATACGATGCAAGGCAGCTGATATGTTACTCCATCTGCTCCAATGAAAGGAATGTATGGAAGTTTTTGCTCTTTTTTTTTTTTTTTGTTTGTTTGAGCAGCTTTTTCCCCATCTAAAAACAAACTGAGATGGAGTTTTGTTTGTTTTGTTTTTTTACAGCAATTTAATCTTAATAGATATATAAAATCTAATAACCTGAACTGTGTTTGTATAAGACTACTAAGATGGCTATATTTTTAAAATGGAAGACAAAAACTGTGACGGTAACAGAATTTAGAGAAAAAGATGCCGTTCTCACCGAGGTCACGTATTGTATATCCCGGCACAGTTTTGTTTCTCGGGGAAAGTCAGCCAGTTCCAGGAAGTTGTCCACCACCACTTGGCCAATCAAATCGTGTCGTGAGAACCTGTCAAAGTCATAGACGCTGAAGTGCAGCTTGCGGCTTGACAGCTCAGCATACTCCACGGGAAACAGAAACACCTCATCAAACACTGGGTTGAGAGTCTTGCGGTGCACCTTGGTTTGGTGCTTGGTTTTGCGGTCAGGCAGCAGGTAGATCTTGACATAAGGGTCAGAGGTCCCTGAGAAGTCCTTGGCAGGCAAGTCCTGGGCCTTATGTATCTTCACAATAAGCTGCTCCAGGTCAAAGTCAAACTTTAGGATGAAGTGAAGACGACCGCAGCTGTCAGTCCGACGACCGTCTTCAGCATCTACAGATCGCTGCTTGTAGAGCTCTGGTTTTATCCGGCCCAAACCGGACAGGGAGTCCTGGCGCTGAAACTGAGCTGGGTTGAAGTCGGGATTAGACAGGTTCATCTGACGACGAATGGAGTTATGCCTGTGAAAACGTATGTTAGTCTTATGACATATCAGGTGTGACACATTTAACATTATGGAATCACAAAGCAACCGGTGCATATAAAACTTAATATATCCTTCTTAAAATGCCAGGTTTCAGTGACATAAAACAATGTGAAATAATTTCAGAACCCTTTTCTCCCATTTATATGGCAATAATCTGTACAATGTAATGTCAAAGACAAATACCGCACGACTGCCCCAATTACAAATTTCCACTGGAATGTTCATAAAGTCATCTGCAAGCACACAATTGCAACTATTTTTATTTCAAGACAACTAAAACAAAATAGTTTTCTAATAGCTATTGAGTTTTGTGAAACTCAATCTCTCATCAGCATTGAATTGAATTGAACTCCAAACACTGGAACAAAACCTTCAGGGACTCATTTCTACTAACCGTACAGACGAGGTAGGCTCAGTAATTTGCCTCTGAACCCTGTCTCTGGCCAGAGTGTGAACTTGGTTCTTCTCCACTTTAGTCTGGGTCTCTAGCGGGATGTCAGGTGATGTGTGGCTTATCTTCAGGGCCGACTCGGGCACGGTCACAGCCGAAGGGGGGCCCGATGGTTCCTTCACACAACCATCCTCGCTGTATTCCCTTTCTTCTCCGTCCACCTAGACAGCATCCAGCAACATTTATGTTACTACAAACAGGTTGGCAGAAATATTACCTGTGAATATAACCGTCGAATCAAAAACATGTTGAATAGTTTTTTCTTCTCTTCAAAGCAATGACATTTGAAAAATTTGTAATGGTTGCTAATTGTTTCATAATTGGCTACTGTATTAGGTTTTTATGTACATCACTTTGAACTGCCTTGTTGCTGAAATGTGCTACACAAATAAACATGATTTTGTTATAAAGACAGATCTAGAGAATTGTCATGTATTTAAGAATGCCAGAATGCCACCTGGCTCATGAAACATACACCTTATACATACGTCCTAACTCGCACAAACATTTAACCAGAATTATCATGTACATCTGGACTCCAAAGCATGTCTGAATTTGTGCTTGAACAAAGTATTTGTATTCAATAACACATAAATGAGCTGTTTGTTATAGGTCATAGGTCAATTTTGAGTCTGTATCCATTATAGGTCGCATTGCTAAAATGAAACATCATCTCATGGAACAACTTCTTTACCTCTGTGAGGACAGGTTGTTGATCTCCTCCCAGGAAGTGCGCCCCCTTGAGGACATCTGGGAGGAAACGGCCACTTAGTGGCAACCAGCACAGTTTCCATGAGACAAAGAGAGAGACGCTGAAGAGCGCCAGACCACAGGTGGTCACCAGTAGGGACAGCAGACTCACTGATACATCTGCAGAGAAAGAGCAGGTGTTCAGTGAACAGGCAGTGAAAAACGCTAGCACAGACAAACCTACAGCAGAGTTCCAGGGATGGCAAGCTGCATTCGTTCAGACTCCTACATGAGAACACAATGTGACCTTTTTTTTTTTTTTTTGTAATGCAACTATTACAAAAGATGATGTAGTCATGCAAGTATAGTCCACGGATACTTTCAATTTGTGGTGTACCTTATCGGTATTTTGATCCAACAAGATTATTATCGGATCAAAATACCAATAAAATATTGCTCTTAACCAGGTCAAAACCTTATCTGATTTTGATCCAATAAGGTTATTATTGGATAGAAATACAGATAACCTTTTTCAGAAAATAAAGATAAACTTGGCTAATTTCAATTCAGTTCACAGAGTGGGGTTCTTAAAATATTTAAATTGCTTTTCAAGTCAGCAAATATGTTTCCCTTCCTTTCTCATCATGACTTCTCTTAAAACAAAAAGTAAAATAACTTTTTTTAGTGTTTTGCAGCAATTTTGTTGCATTTTTTTATTACTAAATATTTAATTGAGAATGTATAATCATGCAAAAATTTAACAAGTCTCCATCTCTAGCAGCAGTCTTCACAACTGCAACCCAAGTGGCACTAACCTACTAAGTGTATAAATGTTGGCATAATCAATCTGGGACATCAGAACTTGTGATGTCTGCAAAGCTTTATGTTCTTTCCCTGTTGTTTGTCTTAAAATTCCACCTTCATTCCAACCTTGTTAATGATGTGTTACCTTCAAGATAAACTTAGTCTTCTCATATAACTATTTACAAAGTTTGAACATGAATGGGATCTTCATGAATCATTTCTGTGCTCATTTGGTTATATATTTTGGATCATAATTCTGATGTACCATAACAATCCATTTTCAATGTTAGGTTCTCAAGCCTTTTGGGGAAAAAAAAAAAAAAAAAAACAGACCTACAGTATCACAGATCCTCTGCCATGCTTTACAACTGACATAAGATGTTTTCCTATTACTTTTTGAAAAGCTGAATTTTAGTCTCAATTCACTTTGTCACAGCTAACGACCCATCAGAGCAGAGTTTTAAAAACTTCACTCATCTGTGATTGTAGGACAAAAAAAAAAGCCTTCTAATACAACAGGTTGCGACGTACATGATGTTGGTCTAATGTCCCATTTCCACTGACTCTCGTGGCTCAGCATGGCTTTACTCAGTTTGACCTCACTCTATTCCACACAGAACCTGTAGTGTTGAGAAATGGATGGCTCAAGTTCTGGCTTGAACCCCCACATCCATCCACCAGAGTCTTCCTCTATTAACTGTAACTGTGGGCCATTTTGTAGTGGCTCATGCACTCCTTAAAATGTATGTATATTTCTTGACAATAGCATGAGTTGACATAGTAAAATTATGCTTTGGTTTTATGCACGCTCCTACGGTTGTGGATTTCTCTCTTTATTGACACAGTTGAGTCTTATTAACTTTTCTCTGCACAACTCAGTAAAAACCTTCTCGATTCTCCTTGCTCCATAGTCAATCAGTAAATTGCTGTGAAATGAGAAGAGCAGGTGCTAGACTGGAAATGCATTGAAAAGCATGCAAAGGAAGTTGAGTAGAGTAAACTCTGTGTATGGTGACATGGAGGCAGGAAATACTTGGTGCCTCTCCAACTTTGTTTGTAAAGTGTTTAGTTGTTTTAAACAGAAAGCTAACACCTCAAACAATCTAAAACAGTAAATACTACCCCACTAAAATGCTCTAGTTATGTTTATTTTGGGATAGTAAGAGAGATTGGGATAGTAAGTTTCACCTTTCATCTGAGTACAAAGGTAATTTCATAATCATAGAGGAAGTGCTTTTTAGCCTGCATACACACTCACAGCTGAAAGCTTACACATGCACACACCTAAGTGCTGAACATCACAGAGGCTTAAGGTTTTGGAGTAAGACCCTCTAGAGGGGGTGTAGCATAGAGAATAAGAACTGAAGTTTGGTTCCTGGTTTGCTGCTTCTCTTTACTCACAAGTGGACTAAGCTGAAGTTCCACCGCAGGGACAGATTCTCTGCATCATGACAAGTGACATTTTGCTTTGTAATTGATTGAGAATTGTTTACATTAACTCTTTGAACTTCTCCCGAAATTCCCTTAATTGTCGAGTCCTTGTCCACCTAAGGAACCAGGTGTTTCATTGACAGGCACAAGGGTGCAGCACTGAGGCACATTTATTTTAAAGTCAAAAATTATAGAGACTTGTTCTAGGATGTAAGAATTTCACATCATTCATGGTGTTTCCTGTTAATAAATCTTAGACAGATCAGTTTACTTGTTCATATTATGTATCTAATCCTATTTGAGGAGGAAAGATATATCCAGATCTATGACAGCAAACAACAGACAAGAACTAGGATTCTCTGTGCACTGGTTGTCAGTCAAGTTAAGTTTAATCAAATTAGATTCAAAATTAACTCCCCGGAAATGAAAACAATCTGATTTAAACTAAAACAATTCAGTTTTATGTGCATGTTTCTGCACATGTTCACCTACACAGTAGTATTTCTTCCATAATTCCTATTCCATTTAGACTGCAAACCGTATAGCAGAAAATTGGTATCAATTAAGTTCAATCACAGGCATTGATGAGTCCCTTCTATTAGTGAAACTTCCACCATGTCATTCACTCTGGAGCTTATTAGTATAAACATGGTTTTATCTAAATGACAAATGGAGCTAAAGTCAAAAGAGACAGAAGCAATGCAATAGAGAAGTATTCTGAACCTGAGTAGAAAACTGTGGATGAATAAGCTAGGTTTGTATTTGGAAAAAATAAAAAAATTAAAATACTCTGCCATGACGAGATAAAAACAAAAAAAAAAAAAAAAAAAAAAATTTAGCCTTACTACACATCTTTTTTG
>NW_015113330.1:173654-184102 GCF_001443285.1 Poecilia latipinna | reverse complement strand
TTTATTTTGAAAAAAAAAAAAAAATAAAAAACCCTCCCAAAGGAAAAAAAAAAAAAAAAAAAAAAAAAAAAAAAAAAAACTTTAGCCTTACTACACATCTTTTTTGCAAAGGGAGTTCACAACACATTCAGAAGTGGATGCATAATGATTGATGGATATTTGAGCTCATCAAACATGAGTTATGTTATCCATTAGCAGAGAAGAGGTTCTTCCTCTTTAACAGCTGGGTAATAGCATAGTGTAGAGTCAGACAGATGATGCTCCCCAGTACATCTTTCTTGGGAAGCAGCCTTTCAGTAAGTCATCTAAAAACCATGGCAGAGGCGGTCTGCTGAGGTCAGATGCTTTTCAGGGGAAGGGTTTCAGAGCTGAGAGCGTCCCCCTGTACATGTCTCTCTCGATGGTTTTCTTTGCTGCTAGTCATTCCAAATTAGATCCAACAAACTGAAGGAACATCTGAACTGTTGAGCAGCACCAAAACTTGTGATCCATCGAGCACCCACGGTGTTTCAAGGAGGATAATTTCCCATGTGCATTGAAAATTCTGGAAAAGAAATGTATATAATTTTTAAAATAAAAAAGGTTTGAGTTTCCAGAAATTATGCATTCTTCCAAGACATCAAATGCAAAAATATGAGTGAAGGTTATTTAGACTGATATGTATTTAAATCGCATCCATCCATCCATCCATCCATCCATCCATCCATCCATCCATCCATCCATCCATCCATCCATCCATCCATCCATCCATCCATCCATCCACAATTACAGAATTTATTCGAACACCAAGCCAATGATAGTTTTTTGTTTTAGACACTTTTATTTTTTTAGGACTGAGAAATTAAAATACTTTAAGTGTTTAGCAACCTGAAGCTTCAATGGAAATAACTTTAAATCCAGGGGTTGTGTGCAAAATGCCAGACTGTCTAACACTGTAACATTCTCATAGTTCATTGCTTGAATTTTGTAATGCAGTCTTGTCCATGATAATGCCTCTAAATTCAAACCACGTTATTAAAATGCAAAGATGTAGAAATTAGGATAGTCAAATGGTTTCCATAGCAACTACCAGTGGCTTTGTCAGCAAAGCAGGTGGCTGTGAAAGTGGAATCGGTGTGCCAGGAACAGGTTCATGCTCATTTAATTCATATTTTTGTCAGTGTAGTATGCTGACTGTAGTGAAAAAAAAGTATGTTCTTGTTATGAGTTTCATCAAACATAATTAAACCTAAAAGGCAGCTGAACTAAAAAACTCAGTATCTCAGCAGCTAAACAATTCATGATTGATCAAAATGTGGAACAGACTTTAAAACTAGACCTGATTTACCAGTGAGGCACATTGACAGCAGGTTATTCCAGCAGTGAAGAGCGGGAGGATCACCCTCTTTAATGAACTGGTTTAGCCCAGGATCAGAAACAGCCAATGAGACGAGACCCAAATCAGACTGCCAGAAAGCGGCATAAATAGACGCTGTTTGCGCCTTTGCAAAATGTGACTTTTGACATGTATTCGACAAGTAATGATGGTTATTTGAGCTTTATGAGTTGTTTGTGCGTTGTTTACGCATCGAGGTCACATCAAAGTAACATGAAATGGTCATGTGCATGTGGCCAGGAAGGCTTTCCATAACTTTGTGCACCTGTGGCCACAGAACAGATTGGAACGCAGGTGACTTTAAAAACATTGTCAGCGTTGTGATTTCTCTTGTATTCAATTTTGCTCTTATTGTTACAGAGACAATAAAAAAATTACTACCTGCTTTTATTTTCAGCAGACATGTTTTCGTGACACAATCCTACCTGCATCGCTGTCTCCTTGATGTTTTTTACCTCCTATTTTGGGTAAAAAAAAAAAAAAACATACAAAATCCATTAGTCTGAGTCAATTAACTTTTTAAAGCCTTTTTGAAACCCGTTGGGTGTCCCTTCCTTTGAAGTCCTTTTGCGGGGTGCAATCAAGACAGTCAGGTCTCCACTCTATTGAGTTAATTGGATTCTGTTAATCAGTAAGCTCATTCGTCACTGAAGGAAGTCAACAATTATAATTAAAAAAAGGTCAGAGGTTTGCTAAGAAACTGTCTGCAGTGGGGCTGCTTCTTTTTTATGTGACAATAAATATAGAAATAATGGTAACAGAATCAAGGTTTCTGAGAACCAATAATAGTTGAAATTTATTTCGAACATGATACAAATATAAAAAGTAATATAGTACACAATAAGAAAAGTGAATAGAAAAGAAGAAAAGAAGAAAAAAAAATACAGATATCTGTTTCAGTTAACATATCATGCTCAAAATGGGTAGGAAGAAGTAAAAACGGATTAACTCCTACCCAAGTTCAAGATGATCAATGTAGTGCAATCAATAATTAAAAATTTCAATTACTTGGTTGGTTGTCATTTAAAGACTCCCGAAGAGCATCTTTTTACTATTGGCTAGTCCAGTAAAATCATGATGCATTAGGGTGAAACAGAATTTCACAAAGAAGATCAGCAATAGTGTTTTACTCTACATTGTGTCAAATAGACTGCTACACTAGAGGTGTTTTACTGCCCCTGAAGCTAATAAAACTTTAAAACCCCAAAGTGAACTGACATAGCAACGGCTGCTTTTATTGATTTCAACTAAATCTTCCTTTGATGAGGCACTGTGTACACAAACAGCGGGTTTTAGTGTGGCTGATGATTGTCTAAGGCTTATTTGAACTGAGAATTGTGATGCACAGCCAAAAAATGGAAAGTAAAAAAAAAAAAATCCCACCCCCACTACCTTTGGGGGTTCAATATGCTGCCAGCTCCACATGTTTAGCTCTTAAAATAAAAGCACAAACACAGCTGCCACTTTACAATGTTAAGCAAGATTTGTTTCTTCTGTTCTTTTTTCATAAATAATCAATTGATTTACCAGTACTTCAGCTGGAGATTAGGTCAAATAAAATTGTCTTATGGTTGCAAAACAAGCCCAAATTATCAGCTCCCCATCCCTTTCCTCTACAGTTGGTATAAAGTGCTTGTGCATTAGCAATGTGTTTAGTTTTCCAAAAACACACTTTATTATGGAAAAAGTCTTAATCTGTAACTGTATAACCTGAAGGTTGTGTAATCTACTTACTCAATATTAATCTGTTTGTCTTGGGCCTTTTATACAATTCTTCTGCATTGTCTTGCCTTGTAGTAAATTTGACAGAAAGTGGACTTCTGAAAAATTGGTTGCTCTCATAAATGTTTTCTAGTTCTGAATAAACTTTACTATCATGGAACTGAAATGCTTTAAAGCAGCTTAATAACTATTCGTATAAATTACTATGAATTGATGGACATCAATACTTGTTTTCTTTAACTTTGATAAAGGTACACATGACTTCTACTTTTCCTCCTAAATTCAATGGAAACTGCAAGAGTATACTTAGCTGTACATCAAAGTTTTCTGACCGATCACTGATTACAAATCTTTAAAAACCCGACCTGCTGATTCTGATTTTGGCCGATACAATTTTTTTTTGTCTTGGCAACAGTGGGGTGACTATTGTTGACTGCAAACATGTAGACATGACATCTTTTTTAAGTCATCCAGAGGTCACCATCCCCCCATGTCCTCTACAACAAACCATAGTGGTCTACTTTTTTAGAGCTTCGTTTGAGCTGATTTGTGCCGTTAAAACTGTTCTTTGTGCAGCTTTCGTTTCTGAGCTCCAAAACAGGCCAAAGTGCTCTACTTTGCTTTGAAATTTTAATGGCACAAACTGCACAAAAGTGGCTTTAATAGTTTATTCTATTTGCTGAAATTTTTCACAAATCAGGTTTTTGTATCTGCAGGAGACATGGATACGTCTGAGGAATGTCTATTTGATGAGGTAAGGAATTATGCACATTTGTCCAATTCTTCACTAAATAATACCATAATAACAAGACTGACGAATGGTTAATAACTTCTGGATGGAAACGGTAACGTCGTTGTTCGTGGAGAAGGCTGTCTGCAGAAATGTGTGGCACTCTTTTCCTAACAGGTTTGCAGAAGCAAAACAGGATTCACGGAAAGAAGAGAAACACACACAGGTAGTTGCGTGATGTATACAGAAGTGAGCGCAGTGTCCCTCAAGTTCGAAACCACATGACTGCGGGTTGACTGTTCGGCTCCAGATGAAATATGTGTGAGCCTACAGAGTGACCAATTAACTTGTGAAAAGAAACCAGAGTACCAGGAGAAAACCTACCCATACACAGATATTCTCAACACAGGAATCCCTGGCCTGGATTTGAACATTGGACCTTCTTTCTTTGAGGCAACACTACTCACAACTACTCTGGCATGCATCCCATAAGCTTCCTAATATCAGTAAATGATTCAACCTTACGGTTACACTGTTACTCCAAGCAGGTAAGACAGAGAAAGCCAATGATTATGACAGAATTGTTGTTTTCTGCAAGGTGTAGAATTGTACAGACCCAGGTCAAGTTGCAGCCTGTGGCTATCTCGTTAAATGCTTCTATTTCCAATTGGAACAATCTTCTATGTTCAAAACATGTTTCAGCTCAAGAAATAGTTACAGCCCAGTCAGTTGTGGGTCAATAACAGGCACACAGAGACTGAGGGAAAAGGGTCTTTCAATGGCAGTCACGTTTTAGAAGAACATTTACAAACGGCTGAAGGATAAGAGCTGTACATACATTCATAGACATTTTTAAGAGAGGAGAGGAGAGGAGAGAGGAGTCATTAACTTTATTGGGTTCACTCAAGAACATCACCAGAGGCTTGAAGATTTCTAAACCAAATATCCAATAATGTCATGTTGCCAAGCAACGATACCTCCAAAATGCAATCAAGGGTGTAATGAAACCAAACCTGTTTCTCTCGGCTTTTAATCAATCTCCCAACTTGGAGACCAAGAAATGAACGTAGTTTTGCCTTTCAAACATTTAAATTTCAACATTGCTCTCATGTGTGTGATTTGGTTCAATCTGTTCTGCTTGATAGAATATGAAACAAACTTGTTTAACATTTAAAATCGTCATGCTGCGTAGTTATAGATACAGCAAGCTACAAGTTTGAGCAGACAAGTATTTATGTTGCTTCAGCTTTTTACACAGGATAAAATGAAATATGGTACTTTTGGCAGTACAAATACTGCCAAAAGTACCTACACAGATTGAAACTGTAACACATACAGTTTTAATCTGTTTAGTGCAAGTCACATGAGTTACTTTCCCAGTAGCAACCTTCCCCATGTCAAAGTTTGATGTCTTTTGGTCTCAGTTATTCAAAATCTTATTTATTTTTATAACTAGTTTTTGTCTCAAAAAATCTATAACGACAAATAATAAATGTTAGTTTTGACACCCATGTTGCACATTTTCTTCAACAGATAAACTGTGGCAGCTTGACTTATCTTGATATCAAACTAGATAAATTACAATATCAGGTACATAGACTGGTTATGGTGGAGCATTTTTAAAGCCACATGGTGTTATGGGGATTTCAGCAGATGTACCAAATTAAAAAAGTACTTAGGCATGCCACTATTGTGACTGTACCAATCATTGAGTCTAGGAGGACACATACGGTTTTCACGGCTGGATCTGAGTAGTATAGTTATGTACCATTGTACATAGTGTCCAGACACCATCTTAGTCAGTACACCGTTCTGTACGCTGCCATCAAAGTAACTCTGACGTAGTTAGGTGTTTGAAAATGTTCCAATCAAGTGAAAAAAGAACAAACCTAGACTTTGAAAACGATGCTGATTGAACTCGGCAAATTATGTATTTTGTGAGATAATCGTAGCTCAAATCGTACCTCAGATTTTGTAACTGCAGACTTTTTTTATGTTCAAAAAGACATTGAACAAATCAACTTCAGTAGAACAAGTTGGGATGATAAAAATTGCACTTATAATGTCTTATCTCCTCTTTAAACAGAGAAACTGAGCAAATGTTTGTGAAAACCATCATGGAATTTGCTTTGCACATTATCCTCCTGCATGAAGCTGCACCAGAAGCCGGAAATAATCAGACACATTTTAGGGAAAAGCAAAGAGAGACTTAGCCACTGAGTTTAATCGTTTTTACAGCCACAGTCCATATCTATTTAAGTTTACACTTGTAAGAACAAATTTATAGAGTACAGTAAACCTAAATAACCTATTTTAACCTGAAAATAGTACAAAAGTTTCCTAGAGGCATACTAAAAATGTGCAGTAATTGTGAAACTAGAAAATATGGGCAAGAAAGCAGACTTTGTGATTGTGCCACCAATCTTAGCACCCACAGCAGGCGGCATTGTGAAGTCCCATCAAGTAGCAAGCACCCACTTAAAAATAGTGGCACAGTAGTAATACAGTTTTACAAATTTCACAGCAGCAAAGACATGTTCACCTTTCACAGTGCACAGGTGAATTGATTACAATTGACCACAGATTTTAAAGGTCTTTATAAATGGGCTGCACGCAACTGTTCTGCAATTTTCGCCACACGTCAGGCGGAGCCGTTAGAATGTAAAGAACCGATTCTGTGAACAGGTTTGGTTTGTATTGGAAGTTTCAGTATCGACTGATTGTAATCTGTGTGGCACAAGTACAAAGACTATTTTACCGGTCAGTTAGAGCCATAATTCTTGCTTGTCTGTATGTATCCATTATTTTACACAGTGAAATGCAAATGTTACACATTGCAGTTTTTCGTGATTGTTGTTCAATATCTTTTCTTTACACAATAGAATAAGCTGCTGTTAAAAATGCAGATAGTTCTTCTCGTTCGCTGAGAGGAAATTTCAAAATCCACAAATATCAAACAATTTTTTTTTTCCCCGAATTCTACATTTTTATTTCTTTCCCAGCAAATGGGGAAAATCTTTCATCCATTCATTCATCCATCCATTAACCAGCTTATCCATGTTGAGTCTCAAAGAAGGGCGATTAGGCATGCCATTGGGCAAGGGATAGGAAGCTGCATCATACTATTGCACTATTGGCAGTAGTTCGGTAGTCATGATAACTTTCATAAGGAGAATAAGCCACAGAAGGTCATTGCTGAAGAAACTGGACTAAGGTCTCATGCCAGGCTTCATTGACCCAGTAAGTCTTTTAAGTTAATCCAAGAGAAACTGAGTAAAAACAAAAAAGCTGTTTTCAAATGATTACATTCCTTATGAGGAATGTAATCATTCCTCATATGAGGGGTTTAAAGCCACCCAAACCAGCCTGGCCCTGAGCTATAAAAACGTGATTGACCTCTATGTCTAATAATCTCCTCAAGAGCTTGCAGTTCAGAATTTTAAACGTGAGAAGTTGTTACTGGTAATAGGTTCATAGAAGTAGAAATAGGTCATTTCAATCATTCACTTGTTCAATTTCAATTATATGCCCAAACTGATATAAAGCTAATCAAACATAAATTGTTTTAGTTCCTGTCATCAGCTTTTTTGGGGGGATTCACTGATTATACGTCAGGATCAGTTTCAATCAATTGTATTTTGCTAATATTTATATAATATTAGTTTAACCAAACTGTTCAATAAACAATTCAAATGATCCTATTCCATACTATACACCCCAAGACACAAGCAGAAAAACTGTCCTTTGTTGTGACTATTTTTTGTTTTTGTGAGCCACTTATTTGGGCCTCAGCTGCACAAGGTCCACATTGAGACTCTTACAGCTGCCAAAATGAAAAAAAAAAAACAGAAATATTGAGTATCACTGCTAATCTCCAGCCTCTCCCACAATGATCAGAGGGAAAATTGGTTGTTGGGAATCAAACCGTGTTTGTGCGAACATTAATAGTAGTCTACAAGAGGAAGTGGGTCACACTGTCTCTGGGGAACCAATCTGGTAGCTTGAACCTTCTTTCCAACACACACGTTTAATAATGGATTGTAAAAATTTGAAAGGGTGCACTTGTTACAATTTAATAAGGGGGAAATAGTAAAATGAACAAAACGTGTGGACATGCACTGCATGTCGTCTATCAAGTCCATCAGTACAAGTATTTCCATTCATTTTTAATAGAGTAATTTAGATATATTTCATGGTGGTTTTAGATGCAGAATATCTTTACAATTAGCTTAAATTGTGTGCAGACCAAACGTCTCTTAAGTTAGGTAAGTTAGAATTATATAAAGCATTTCTATTTATTAAATAATGACAGAGATTATGTCAGGGACCTATTAATGTCTTCAAAATTAGAAGATCTAATCTCATCTTTGAAGGATTCTCCCCACAGACCCGTGACGTTCCAAGTTAAGGTCAGCAGCTCACCATTCCACCCATAAACAGTGCTGGTGGCGCACCACTTCCCTTTCTTCACCCGAGGGCTTAAGACATGCTTCTGCAGCTCAGACGACAACAAAGTTGACCATCAAACTACGACTTAAGATGTCCTGGTCCCAAGAGCACAGATGGACACCCTTTTTGCTTGAACATCGTGTTTGCTATGAAGACTCCATAATGAGCACAGAAGTTCAATAACGAAACAACACTCGGGTTCATATCAAAGGGGCCATTCGTCCCAACCAAAAAAAGGGTGGATAATCTGAACTACTGTTAAGACAACACAAACAGAATTTAATACAGGAATGCTGGCTTAATGAAAGGTATGTTTAATACCTGCTTATTTTAAGGTACTTTTTTTATCTGGGAAAAGAGTCTCATTGGAAAACATTCTTATCAATTTAATGTGATTTTAAGGGGAAGGGGGGGGGGGGTTTACCAGACACTTAATGCCATTTTATAGAACAATCAAGTTATTGTTAACTTCAGTTGTTATAAATCAAATATCAAATACGACTCATAAGAAATTTGACTTAGTAATTTAACACCTTTGAATTAAATGTCTGTCTCTTTAAAAATTCCCACTTATTCTGAAACTCTGCCTTCAGACAGTCATCACAACATTGTTCCATGTTTTTGCTAGCTTTACACTTACAAGTAGCTCATGTAATGAGCTCAGCAGAGTTCCACCAGATGTTTGCTAATTGCTGCTGGGCAGTCTGAAGGAGTTGAGCGGGGCAGTTGATGTGGAAGTTCAGTATCTTGCAAACTGTGCAGCTCTGAAGAAGAGCTGCGACTCAAAGGCAGCGTTCAGTCCACCCAGGCGTTTTGCACAGCTTAATGGTTGCCAAAGGAGACTAAAGGATTTATCAAACATGCATGAAACTCCAGATATGTTTTCGATAAGGGAATAACATTATATCAAGATGTAAAGCTTTACATAATATTGCCTCTTTAAAAGAAAAAGTAGGATTTTATTTATATTGAGAGCCCCATTATGGTTTTATGTCAAGCAGCACCCCTGGTTTGTACAAAGGATTTAAAATGAATCCTCAAGGTTTACATTGCTGATCTTAGTGCTGGGAGTTGTGATTGATAATGGGTGGGGCTGCTTCTCTCTCTCTCTTTCTCCCTTTTCCAGTCTGGCCGAGTGAACAGCAAATAAAACCAGCAGTTCTATCCAGCCAATGTGAAGGAAAGGGATGCTCACACACTCAGATCTAAAGTGCTTTAAATCCAGTGGATCTAAAGGATCTGAGCAACAAGTTTACAGCTTAAACTTCTGAATTGCTAGTTAATTTGGAGCATGCAAAAACTGTTGGTGTATGTTATTTATTTTATTTTATTTATTTATTTTTACTTTTTACATCAGAAAATCAGGGGTTGCCCTCCTTTCTTAAACTGACCATCGATTAAAAAAAAAAGAAATTAAAGTGTTATTCTGTGATTCAATTTAAAATCAGGTAGAATACGTGTGATCTGTTTAAATGTTACATCCCTCTCATTATAGTGCAACGCAGCTGTTGAAAGAAATAATAATACTAAAAAAAAGCTTCACTCTTGTTAAAACATCTTCTCAAATAGCTCCACGAACTCACTATATAATGACATAATACAGCCTTGATTCTGAGTAACTACAGTGAAAGGCTTTGTGTCACAGAGTCTGACCTGAGTCCGTGTAGCGCGGTCTGGCGAGGTCCCTGAAGTAGTAGATGAAATCCAGACAGTTGTCGTCCTGCACCTCTCCCTTTGAACACAGGTCGGAGAGCAGTTCCAGCGCCTTTCGACAAATCTCATCCTCTCTTTCTGCAGGCATTGCCTTCCAGCATCCTTCTGACTGCTCCGGCTGATCCTCTTTGCCCCGCACACGAACACGCACCCACTCGGCCAAAGCGATCGCTCCGTCTCACAAAAGCATCCACCGGCGTAAATACGCACGACAGAAAAAGAGAAAGATCGCCAAGTAGTTCCTGCGCGCTCGGCGCATTCGCGAAATCTGCTGGAAGTCGATTTTATCCAAAGTTGAAGTGAGTTTGAAGGGGACGGGAGACGCGCAAGGTTTAGGGTGAGATTTAAGAAGTTTTCATCTATTAAAAAAAAAAAAAAAAAAAAAAAAAAAAAAAACCCGGTTTTTTTACTTTCACTAGGTTTTGCTTTTATCCCCCCTCTTTTCCCTCTTATTTTTTT